>NC_141695.1:1604935738-1605187095 GCF_964263255.1 Lissotriton vulgaris | reverse complement strand
GATCCGAGATTTGAAAAGCTGTAAACCGGGAGCCGGACTCCGGACCCGCCGCCACCCTCAGCCATCGTCACAAGTCGCCGCTACAGTCCACAGCGGAGAACGGAGGCGGTGAGAACGAGGAGAAACGCGGCGGTGGCAGCATGCGGAATGCAGGGATGCGGTAAGCGGAGACCTGCACCTTTACTGCACTGCGCCGCACCGGACTGTACCGCACTGCCACAAATCACCGCGCCAATTGCCAATTGCCATATTTACTCGCGCCCCCCCCCCCCCCCCCCCCCCCCCTCCGGGCGTCAAGCGAAAGATAGCCAGCTGTGAAGCAGCAGCAAACAGCGGCCAAACAGCCACAAGTGAGTGAAGCACAAGTGCAGCAGCAAGTAAGCGTGCAGCCTACCAACCAACCAATTTAAAGCGGTCAAGCGGCCAAGGCAAAAATCAGCTAGGCGCTAGGCGTGAGGCCCCTTCTTGTAGCCGGCGGACCCCGCTGAAAAGCGGGAGGCAAGAAGCAAGAGGCGACGCCAAGAAGAGCAACGCAGCCCCCCCCCACCGCCT
Source organism: Lissotriton vulgaris (assembly GCF_964263255.1). NCBI lineage: Eukaryota > Metazoa > Chordata > Amphibia > Caudata > Salamandridae > Lissotriton > Lissotriton vulgaris. Next base: position 1,605,186,543 of record NC_141695.1, on the reverse strand, counting down.
GTACCCTCCTGAGCGGACTTTGCCCAGGTTCTCGCCTGGGGCCTTGGGCATCAGGTGGGAATGCAGTTGAGGCCCAGGACTGCCTCCAGAGGCCAGGCACAGGGCTCATAGGACTCACAGGACTCACAACTCCTCCTAACTCCCCCACAGGGCCAGGAGGCTAGGGGACCAGCGCCCCCTGTGTCGACGGGTCAGGAGCCAGGAGCACGGCGAGAGTGTAGCACCGTGCACTCAGCAGCACCAGCAGCACCAATCAGCTCTGAGCCCAGAGTCAGAGTCAGACCCCCAAACATCAACGCCAAAACTACAACTAGCATCTAGCATTCGCCCACCAGTACAAGCACCGGTTTTGTAGCAGCATCAGAGGGGGCCAGAGCTCCTTATCCAGCACAAGATTCTAGGAGACTCGTACAGACTAGGAGACCCTACAGACTCCCACAGACTCCATTTTTCACGTGGCTTCCTCCAATCGAGTAGCAGTAACCCAGGACCCGGCAAATCACCTAAGCCAACCCTAAAATGAGGACCAGAAACTCTACTCGAATCCAACCCCAGGAGAAGCCCCGGCCGCACAGCTCTGCCAAGAGATGGAAGGCGAAGCTATTTTACCCTCCAGTATTAGAGCTAGGGGGACATTACCAAGGCCTAGGGCCCTGGGATGAGGAACATGCAGGGGGAGCGGGAGCGACTGGATCAACTCCAACCCTCCCGGGACAACACATCGATTTCAACGTGGAACTGCCGGCTCCTTCCCTCCCAGCCCACCCCCCAACTGACATCAGGGGGAAGCCTTCTAGTACCCCGAACCCAAACATGCACAAGCCCAGGCTCAGCATTAACCCTTTCGATGCTCATGACGAACTCAGCTCGTCATGATGCACAGTTGAGCTGTGCTGATGACGAGCTGAGCTCGTCATTAAACAACCAAAATAATCAAAAGTCAGCACAGGAGGGGAAAACGCCTAGCAGCCAAGGTGTTAAAGACCGCTCAAACTGTTCCGCTAGGAACAGAGACATAAGAAGTTTTTTGAACTCCAAAACATCCTCCACCCCCACTTGTCCCAGGACTTCGGACAGTTTGCTCACTACCAAAGTAACAGAGGAAGAAGAGTTGAACTTAACACTTGCAAGCCCTCTGGCAAACAGGATACCCCTCTCACCGACAATACTTACCCTCCAGAGTGGCATGCGCCCCAAACCTTCGATACTGGACATGGTGGCACTCGGGCCCACCCAACCAAACATCATAGCCCAGACTCTTCCCCCTTCAGCGGACTGCCAGCGGAGCAGTCCTTCTGCAGCTACAGCGAGTATATATGTCACTTCAGACAGTTCCCACGCCGACAAGAGAGGAGGCACAACTCCCCCCACCATACCAATGCACACAGACTTGTTCTATGACTCCCTGCCCATTGAGGAAGGTGTAGCCCGTCAATTATTCGACAGGACCCCAAAACATCTACTGAACCTACCTAGATCGGGCCTCCAAGAAAATGATAAAACAGCCCCATCCCCGCCCTCTGATAGCGGCCTTGTAAACACTAACCATCTATCATCAATCAGTGAAGCCCTTGTCTCAATGACCGGAGCAGCGATAACGCACGCGGACAAGCTTGATGTGCAGATCAACATCCTACAAATAGTGGCAAATCTGATATCGAGGATAGACTCAAAACTGGACAACTTGAATGCCCTGATACGCAGAGCGCAGGACAGCACACAATTCAAACAAGAGTCATGCAGTTGCAGCCCGATTCTGCACAGTCTAGAAAAACTTCCAAATATTATGACCACTCTAATAGAGGACCTCAAGGGTGAAGTAAATAAAAAAAACGGTCTAAAGAGCATGCCTTCAATCACACAGGGTCCCTCCCTGGCACACTCCACGGATAACAGCCCGGCCATTCCCTGCCCAAGTAGCTCGGAAAAGCCAGTACCCTTGGCCTCGCCCTCTGCTGGCGGCACAAGACTAACCCTGACAAAGGCTGAAAGTCAGGCCCACCAACTAACCTTCAAGCCGTCCAGCCCAGAGTCACAAAACCTGTCAAGGAAAAACAAGAAAAAATTAAGAAAACAACAAGGAGAAGAAAAATAATGCATAGGCCACCAGCGTTATTCACAATTGGTTACGACCTAATAAGCAGCCTCCTGACAACATCTACCCTGGCAGCCCCCATGCATACAGCAGAAATCACAGGACCATCGACCGAAAACCTACACATCTTTACTTTAGCTCAGGATCCAAGCTTGCTAGCTCCGCCCGTGGCTTCTCAATCCGCGACAGCGCCAATAACACAAAAACATGCGCATGAATCGCAGGCAAACACCCATGATGAAGCCACGCAACACCTGCAGGAGCCTCGCCAAACAAGTTTTGAGAACCCAGCGCAAACCAAGTTCACAATGAGCGAAGCAATAGCCTCCGATAACCCAAAAACTATCAATGTCACCATCGGAGACTCTCAGAGCGCCCCCTATGGGCCAACACCCTTTAAGCCGGAGCAAGCCGTCGATAGGCAATGGAGTAAGAACTGCTCCCCCAGCACAACGCCCATGGAGGCAGCTCAACCGCCAACAGGACCAAACCAGCAGACAAACTGTCACCAGCCCGGCTTGATACTAACACCTCCAACCAAAATCCAGGGCAAAATTTGGCTTAAAGAGGCCAGTCCAAGCCAAGCAAATGCAGAGGACCGGAAAATACTGTTATATCCAGAATACACCTCGCAAGGAAAATGGGACATCCTCAACCGAAGTAACCTCTTAACACTCTGCGCAAACCTGCCGGGATTGGAAGGTATAAAAACCAAAGACATCGAAACCATCTCTTTCCTGCCCCCGGACGCAGAAGAAAAAAATGAAACAACGGAATTAACTTTCACCAGACCAGACCTGGCGGAGGCACTGAGGAGCCAACAACCATTACTAGAAAGCTGGGGCATAAAGATAAAGGCAAAGCCGACCCAAAAATATCCCTTAATTTTAAAAGCATCGAACCTACACCCTAAGCCGGACAATCAGGCTCAGGGCATGGTTGACTCTACACTCACAAACGCTCCTTCCACCCATCGGCGAAAAATGGAGTCTGTCCTCCAGGGGTGCAAAGGTAGCATAAACAGCCCAATCGACGGCACCCCAATTAAGATCACAACAAACCTTACTCAAGGAAAACGATTGTGCACAACTAGGGGTCACTCATGCAACGACTGGTCCTGGCTGTCATCTGCACTAAATCCCAGTTCCTAATACAGCTCGCCCCGCAAACTTAGTTCGAACATCTCAACATGCTGCTAGCGAGCGAGAAAAAAATCTAAAGAAAAAAGAGAAATTCACCGAGAGTCTAAAAATATTAACGTGGAATGTCTCAGGACTCAAAAAGCTGCTACTAAGCCCAGCTGCAGTGAAATTCTTGGAGGAAGCAGACATTTGCACACAGGAAACCTGGCTGACCCAACCACTCTCGCTAAGAGGATATGCAGAATATAGTAAAGCGGCTAAAAAGACCAACATATTCGGAAGACCATCAGGGGGAAAGTGCGTCTATATAAAACATGCCTTGAACATAGAATTCTTGGAATTACAGAATCTACCAGACACTCTACAGGCGGGTATCCTGAAATTCCCCCACTCCACCAATACTACTAATTAACATCTACCACAATTCGCAGGAGAATACATCTAACTCACTCATACTCGCAAATCAATTAGAAACTTTACTGCTTGGCCATCCATCATTAGACTGCATTATCCTCGGTGATTTTAACATTCATAACATAGGGGTTTCAACCAAGCAAAAACACCGCGGGGGGACCGAAGCACTGAATGAATTCTTAAACTCTCACAAACTGGAGACGGCCCACACATTGCTCTTAAAGAACACCCCGGGAGCCTTGATCGGTCACACGTACAACAACCAAACGACGATCGATTAAATCATCTTAAACGATAACCTGCAAGACAAAATGATAAACTTCATGGTTCACCAACGTAATGATAGCGATCACGCAGCCCTAACAATAACCATGAACTTATTGGTGCAATCACGATATCAGCCCATGTGCATGGGGGCATCGGACGGCCAAGAATTAACAAAACTGCCCAGAAGAATAAAATGGGGACAGGTAGCCACAGCAACCTTTAACAACTGGGCAAACAGGTGGGCAGGCTGGCGATGGAGTAGACCGTACCATCTTATGGAGAAAGCTTGTCCACTGGAACATCGATCCTTCCCTGCTAAGAGCGATACAATCTCTGTATCAAAACACCTGGGTAAGAATCAAACTTTCAAACGACTCTGCAACTGTCAAGATAGACACAAATCGTGGTTTAAAACAAGGGTGCGTGTTGGCGCCCCTACTGTTCAATTTATATACAGCAGACATGGAGACAGCCCTGCTGGGGGCCACCCTAGTAACACCAAAGATCGGGGCAACCAAAATACATTTGATGCAGTATGCGGATGATCTCGTAATTCTGGACCACACAAAAACAGGACTCCAAAAGGCACTCACCGCCCTGGCAATATATAACAACAAAAACAGGCTGGTAGCAAACCCGACTAAATCAAAAATAGTCATGATTGGGCACTACCCCCCCCAAAAAAAAGAGCAAAATGGAGCCTCGGCCATTTAACCTTGGACAGTATCCAGAAATACTTATACTTAGGGGTCTCCTTCCATGAATCGGGGTCGTGCGGTACCCACTTAAAGAAAATACAGGGTAACGGTAAGTCCATCACCTTTGCCCTATGTAAACTACAAGCCCTTATACACAGTCCATCAGCAACGGCCATCCAAAGAGTCCTCAAGGCCAAGTTAATGCCGGCCCTTAACTACGCACAACAGGCGTATCCAGGCAAATTGAATAAGGAGTTGGAAAAAATCCATTGTGGGGCATACAAGAGACTGTATCACCTGCCGAAATGCACAAGAAACACTCTAATTCGCCTGGAATTCTCCCTTAACCAACAAACCCTGGAAGAGATGGCAGCCCTAAGTAAATATTATGCACTCCACGACGCCGAGGCACTCCACTACGCCGAGGCACTCCACGACGCCGAGGCACTCCACCACGCCGAGGCACTCCACCACGCCGAGGCACTCCACCACGCCGAGGCACTCCACCACGCCGAGGCACTCCACGACGTCGAGGCACTCCACGACGTCGAGGCACTCCATGACGTCGAGGCACTCCATGACGTCGAGGCACTCCATGACGTCGAGGCACTCCATGACGTCGAGGCACTCCATGACGTCGAGGCACTCCATGACGTCGAGGCACTCCATGACGTCGAGGCACTCCATGACGTCGAGGCACTCCATGACGTCGAGGCACTCCATGACGTCGAGGCACTCCATGACGTCGAGGCACTCCATGACGTCGAGGCACTCCATGACGTCGAGGCACTCCATGACGTCGACGTCGAGGCACTCCATGACGTCGACGTCGAGGCACTCCATGACGTCGACGTCGAGGCACTCCATGACGTCGACGTCGAGGCACTCCATGACGTCCAGGCACTCCACGACGGCCCCGAAGCAGACTGGAACCGCGTCATAGCTCAGACGTGCCCTTACTGGGGATAACCCCAGAGATTACAGCATGGGACTCGGTAGAGGACCTACCCTCACCCAGAGGCTGAAGATGCCTTCAAACTCCTCTGTTTGAAACCTGGAAGCCGAAGCCCCCTAGAAAAGAAGGTACAGAGAAGACAGGTGTCCAAAGACACAGGCAAGCACAGAGTACAAACCCTGTGAGCTTCAGCTTTGGCCTTCAGTTCAGCTGCAGACAAAGCACATGTCAGACTAGAAATAGTCTGAAGACAAGAAGACTGCAGAAATTCTGCCACAAAAAACACAGCAGAATGCAGATAAAGGCCAAAGACGTCGAGTGAAGCTACAAAAATCCAAAAATATCACAAAAATAGAATAGAAAAAGCTCAGAAAAGAAGAGCTAATGCTCCAGGGTCCTGCTAGCAGGAGCCGGAAAAAAGAACTGAAGGTGAAAGGGACCTGCACTGCATTCTGGGATACTGTGAGGCTTCTGGAAAGTTCTCTTAAAGGCACAGTATCCTGTTTTGAGCCACATAATGGCAGCCTATGGGGCTTGTCTGTCCACTCCTTCCTCTCTATCATTCCAGAGGGTTTTGCTGTTAAAAGCAAGGTTTTTCTCAGTGGAAAACCCTGGACAGGCTGTGCTGTTGTGGTTTTTTGTGGAATTTCTAGTTGCAGTATTGGACAGTGTAGCCTGTGGATATGGGCTGCATTATCTGTCTTTAAATTCTCTCTTAAGTGTCTATGCAGGTCTGCATGTTTTGACAGCTTAAGAGATTATTTTTGATTGCTCCGGGGTCCGCGCACATGGGCGGGACTATTCACTAGATTATGACTATACACAGAGATCCCCTACTACAGAAAGTGTGCACGGTGCGTTATCACAAACCGCTTGAACGATTACGCCCCATTCTTATTGGCCACCCGCCAGTCTCTCCTATGACGCATCGCCCAGATGGATAAACAGGAATTTCAACACTCTAAAGAACTGGGTATCTGTCACATCAAAAACAAGGTTGGAATGGGTTGTGACTCTGCAGTATCCCGGACGAGGCTGCAGCAGCGTTAAGAGAACACGCCATCTTGCGGCATTTTTGTTGCTATGACAACAAAAGAAGCTCTCTCGTCATAGCAACGAAAATTACGCAAGATGGCGTCGGACTGTCCACAGTCCGTGCGGACACACACACGCGGTCTGAAATGGATAAATGGCAACAGCAGTCATGTTTATCCATGCAGACGCGTGCACGAAAGCCCTTGCCAGAATGTATTACAAAAGGTACTCGCAATAGAGGGCGCAGCACTTGTGCTGCTTTCGCTAGGCGAGGCCTAACAGACAAGATTTTAGGCAAGGCCAAACCACCCCGTTCCTGAGAAAGAGTTAAAAGACTTGAAGATAGTCTTATATGTTGTCTGCGTATGTCGATACCTTAGTATCGTAGCCATTCATTTGAACTGGCTTTATTCCCAACGTTTGCAGCATTTCTTCAAAAGTGGGTCAATATAAATGTCTAACAGAATTGGAGCAGAAAAGAGAGAAAGGCTGGGTCCTGTCTCTGACCGGCTTGGACCACTCTTATAAACCAAACACAAGAAAATGCCGGACAGTCTGAATAAATACAAACCAATGCACACCTAGTATAATTAATTGCTAGGCGGACAAACCATTTGTGATTGATCACTTGTATTTTTATGGAAAAGTTTTTTTTGGAACGTTTTTTGGCATCAAAGGATGCACACCACATTCACAGAAGTACACAAATGCATTGAAACCAAAACACAATACATCAAATTACAATGTACACATATAACAATTGTGATTACAATAAACAACTGTGCTATGCCTCAAGATATAACGTTGTGCTGAGGCACCAATCCTGAATACAAAATGACAAGTGGACAGAAAAATGAAATACTAGCCTACTTGTTTCCACCACCACTAGATACGTGTTAATTTTGACATATGGTACAACAAAATAGGAACACACAAACAACTGAGCAGAAGTGTAGAATTTGTGCGAATTATGTTCCTATTGTGCCCTGATATTTGCAGTATCTGGGTGGAGCAGGACGCCGACGCGTTTCGAACCCATTGAATAAGTTGAGGGTTCTCCTCAGGACAAGGATTGGGGGGTCGTTGTTACTGTAAATTTAAAAAAATGGTATCAATAGGATGTTGACTACCACCTCACTGAAACTGAAACACTGTGCATAAACATATGAGTACCTTGTACTTGAAATGTCAGGAAACTCCCTGTGGGTTTTCCTGTGGGTAAGATGATATAAACCCTAATTAGTCACTTTGCCATATACAACACGTGGGCCTCCAAATGATCAAGGGAAAGTGGGCACGTACCTTGATGGATACAACACTACAAAGTGTAAGGGGTGCCGATGTACATAAAATCAGAGATTACGGGGATTATGCCTGGGGAGATAAACAACACCATATGTCAGTAACCGGACTCCAAGCGCCCTGATTAGTTTTTGCGCATGTAGCTGTCACTGCCACAAAGGTAAAAGACTCCTACCTTGTCGGGTAGACGTTCGTTACTGTGCACGAACTCGAGCGGCAGCCGCCGCTGTAGTTCGGAAACTGTGGGGACAAAAGCGGTGATCAGTAAAGGGCCGGGGAGGCGTTTACTGGCTCTCTATTGGTAACGCTGTGATGGAGCGGAACTTACTTTTTTTGTCGATTCAATCGGGCACGTCGAACACACAAGCTGCACTGGACCGGCAGCGCGAGTGAGATAGGGGCGTGTCCCGGTCTTTTTAACGCGTAATGCGTTAGCAAAAGAGTGATGGGACTTGTAGTCTGCTATGACGCGAGTGAGTAGAGGGCGTGTCCCAATGTTTTTACGCGTGATGCGTTAGTGGTAGTTTAGTAAAGCATATGGTCCGCTGAGACCCTGACACCCACAAGTGCAATGGTAAAACTAAAAAAGTTGATTCGGGAGGAGGGCAGCTGGAGCATTGTGTATCGACTGGATTATCACTCCAAGGTGTCATGTATTTATGGCAATCCGACCCCTGTATGATCATATAAGGGGAGGCGAGCGTTATGGGTACATCAATACGTTTGGGAGTGAGGATATTTATAGGCACATGAGCGACTGGCAGCAAAAGCAGACAACGAGTGCAGGCAGGCTATCTAGAGATTACTCAATTCGTTAAGATCATTCAGTCCCACCATAGCAGTGTTGAACCTCAGAATGAGGTAGGCCTCTTTCTGAGCAAGGCGGACATCGGGGTCCCCTCCAGCTCCCGGTGTATTCTTGATGTTTGAGAGAATTGTCCACTTTAGATCGTTGGATGAATGTTCTTTACGCAGAAAGTGGGATACCAGGGGCGCAGTCAAAACTTTATTGTTTATCCTAGATCTGTGCTGGATAATGCGTTGGCGCACCTCCTGGGTTGTTTTACCGATGTAAACCTTTCCACAGGGGCACGTTATAGCATATACTGCGTACTTGGTCTTGCAGTTGGTGAAATTGTTATGGCGCCAAAATTTTTGACCGTCCGTGAAGAGGGTTCCTTCTGTCGTCAAGTTGCACACTGAGCATGTGCCACATTTGCGGTGACCCATGACCGGGCCCATGTTGAAGAGGGTACCTTGTGATTCAATAACAGAATTGGAGAGCAGGGGCACCCATGCCTTGTCCCTCTAGGCACATCTATTCAGCCAAACTCTTTACCCATCATTTGGAATCTGGCATATGGGTTACAGTACGTTGCCCAAGATAGCAGCAATCAAACATGGACCAAACCCTTTTGCCCCAAAATCCCCCAATACCTTCATGACACTTGGTCAAATGCTTTTTCTGCATGGAGGAGGATCATAGCCCCGAGCCCGCCAGTTACTCCTGCAATATCAAATAGGGATATAGCACGCCCAACATGATCAGTAGTTCCCCGACCAGGTATGAAACCCTGTTGCCATGGTAATACAATATGAGCTATGATTCTCCCCAAGCGGACCACCAGGATATTACAGTAGACTAGAGGATTGGTGTCAGAGTTTGAGGGAAATAGATTGGTATGAAGCTGGATTACCCCAAGGTTTACCTTTCTTTGGAAAAATGACAATATCCGTGCCTTGCCAAGATTAAGGGGGAAACCCATTCTGCTGCACTGCTAGAAACAGGTCTCACAGAAGCAGAGATAATTCTGGCTGGAGTGCCTTGTACAATTCCAGAGGAATTTTGTCAGGGCCTGCTGCCTTTCCGGACGCCAACAGATGCAGTACAGTTAGGACTTCCTCTAGTGTGATGTCCGCTTCTAACCTCTGATTAAAAGCTGGATTGATCAGTCCCGAAATCCCCCCCCCCCCCCCCACCCCCCCCCCCCCGAACCTCTACTTCTCCACCCCAGGAATATGTCATTGGACATCCTTGTGGTATAATTCTTTTCTCCCCAAATACTCCAAGTCATTGAGATCAGTTACAAGGGACCCATCTTTCCTTTTAATTATTGCAATATTATTCCTAGCTACCTTCTGTCTTATGCGTAGTGCTATGAGACTCCCCGCCAACTCTCCTTATTCATAACTTTAATTCTTATATGCTTGAAATACTTCTGATTCTCTTGCTGTAGTAACAGTTCATCTCAGATTTTAACATTACATTTTCTGGCTGTATTTGTGCCTATTTCTGCCCCTGCCATTACTCTCTCTGTATGAGTTTTCTCCAGCGTTGCTAACCTTTCTAACAGCCGCCTGATCTCAATCTCTTGCTGCTTCCTGCTCTGTGCCACAAAGCCGATAGCCTCCCCCCCCTCAATACTACTTTGAAAGCATCCTATCAAAAGTCCATTTGGCCTGACCAGTAAAGCTCCCTTGGACTACGCAATGTCCAATACTAGGGGATTATGATCCCTCAAAAGCCATGGTAATTTCTTTATTCCTACTTTATCCAATATTCCTTTAGAAACCAATAAATAGTCTAATCTGACATTTTTGTGTGGACAAAAAAAATGTACCCTGGATCAGAGGGTTTCTTGATATCCCACACGTCCACTAAATGATGACTGGCCATAAGTGAAACCTAAGCCCTATGAACTCTGGCTTTTCTTTCTTGATATTTAGTCACCTGACTCTCCCCCACCTGCTGGTGTATATTTAAATCACCAGGAAATTATCGGAAACAAATCCTGAGCCCTAGATTTACACTCAACCTTGCCGAAATAGACCTAAAGTAATGCTCGCTTAGAAAAAAGTATTGATATGGTTCACTAAGCCGCAAGTACCTCAAAAAGGAAAAACTTCTAGGCTTGGGTTTGTTGTATTGAGATCCCAGACTCCTTTGCCATAGCACTCATGCTCAGAAAGAGGGAGGTGGCTCCCTGGAGGAAAGGGGATTTTCTGGAGGAGCCATCTCTGATGCTGCCAGTCATCAGAATCTTCACCATCCTGACACACAGCTCCCATATCACCCCTCCTCCATGTGCCTCAGTCAAAAGGAGGTAGGCAATAACGTCTTGCATACAAACCCTAGCAATTAGATGAGGGGGGCTTCACAGGTCCCATTTACTGAGGTGGATGTTAAAGACTGAGCCTGTTGGTGCTGAGCCACTCCATATTGACAATTCTGGCATCAAAGATGCTTTATGGATCAGAAGATAAAATGGCACAAGAGAATCGTTATTATATTAGCAATAGTTGCATTATTCATCCCTTAGTGTTAATCAGAACGATCTTGTATCACTTTTGCTTTTGAAATGGCAGTCTACTGTTCTCAGACTAATGTGAAATCTCATTATCTATCTTAAATAGGATATTACATGCAAGGTCATTCAAAGGGACTGCTATGAACGTACCTTCAAAGTGCCTTAAGGAAACTCCCATCACTCTTATATTGAAATGTTGGAACTTATTCTCAACTACTTGCCAGAGGCATTTGACAAAGAGGCCTTCAATTTATAAATTCGTAACCCAGCATCCTCAAAGCACTGCGAAAAAATCTGTAATTTCCAATGTTAAGCATTCACCATCTATCCCGCCCCCCCCCCACAGTGGTTCCATGTTTTTTTGCGCTTTATGCCCCTCTTCAACTTCCCTAAAACACCTTTCAAAGAAGCCAAAAATGTGGATGGAAATGCGTCTAACGCCCCTCATACACTTCCTAATGTGCAAGAATAGACCTGGTTTGTTCAAGCTGGAGTAGAGGGATTCTAAGGAACTCAGACTCAAGCTATCTCAATCTTCCTAACAGATGATATTTTGTGTGTCTTATGCATTCTGGGTCCTCTTGGCGTCCTACATTAAATCTGCTTACCAATTTTAGTCAGCATTTATATGAGTTACGGTGCATGGCTTTGTCACTTGGGCAGTGGAGACTCTTACTCGCTGGTCAATAGGTGCAGAGGCTGTTCTTGAATGCCAGGGTTGGGGGAAGCCAGCTCCTGATTGGCATTAAAGGGAAGATACTGGGAGTGAACACAAAGAATAATGGTGCTGCTTTGCCATTGAGTAGGTGAAACACATAATAAGGTAACCTGCAGGAGAAAACAAAGTAGCTATGAAATCTAGGTGGCAAGAGAATGACTTAAAACATTTGTGGGGGGAAAAGTAAATGAAAGAGCCTAAAGAATGGGGATCGATGTAGCTTAAGGCAATCAAATAGCACACCCACTCAGGAACTAAGGCAGCATTTTCTTAAGATGGAACTGGGAAAGACCAGAAAATATAGGTCACACCCAAAAGTGAGACCCAGGTGTTCGGAGGCATGGTTGGCTCAAATAGAGGCAATGGTACAGTGAAAGACACATGAGAGCAGACACTGAAATATTGGTGGGGGTGCGTAGGATAATGTCATTTGTTGAGCAGATAATCAAAGAGAAAGTACACTTGTTGACTAGCACAGGAACCACAGTTTAAAAGAAAACTGACTGGGCAAGCTGTTGCGTCTGGATTTTTCAAGCAGGCTAGTTATTTGCCAAGTATGGACTTCTGGGCTGCTGAGATTTAGAGCAGACTTATTTCCAGATTCCCTGTATTACAAGAAAAATTGGTGATCCCCAAATGCCTAAACAGAACACTTCTCCTGACTGGCATCTAGAGCAAATGCATAGAAGTTTGTGAAGAGTGGCTTTCCCCAGCCTTCCATGTGGTATATAAAGATACTGTTGTAGCAACCTGAAGGTGTTCACTGATCGTCCTTTCTGTAAAGACGGTATATAGAACGACACAGTGAAAAGTAGCTCCCAGCAACACACCAGTGATTACTCCTAATCTATTACACACAGCCTCTTGCTAGACCTGTACAATGGAACATAGAAAACTTGTATATTGTTGACTTCATCCTCAGAGACATCCCTCAGATGTTGTTCAAAAGTAATTTAAATTGTTGCATCAACATTTAAGCTGGCAGAGGTTAAGTGGTCCGCTCTTTATCTAGTGTAACTTAAAGCCTTGCTTTTCGCAGGGAGAAGGGGTGGGGGGGGGGGGGGGGGGGGGGGGTGTTCTATCTTAAAAAGTGCAGTGTTCCACGACGATCAATCATGCAATTCTGTAAAAGATGTTGAGATGCTTTATTAGAAAATCCTAATGTTAATGACTTAACAGATCATTCTATTAACCTATGAGCTGAGGGCAATTTAAGACATATAATCATGGAGAAAATGAACATGACCACTACTTGCATTTATGTTAGTTTGACTAACAGCAATAGTTGGATACCATACTATACCAGTCACAAACTAAAAGCAGTTCATTTTATATTTCAAAATCAGAGTTTATACTTACTACTGCTTCCATATCTGAAGTATCCGGCGGTGCAACCAAGGACTGTACCATGAACTTGTGTTTACTTTTCTCGTTGGGGTCATAATCGAAAGGCTGTAGCATCACTTGAGAAATAAATGTTTTGAACAGTTAGCAACTACAAAAAACTGTTTTACTTCAGAGTATTCAGCAATAATGTATTTTTACACATACAAACTAACATCTGGTAAGACTCTTGTAACTGACAACTAAACTGATTTTATTTTTTTCTGCAATGTACAGAAGCCAAAACTACTGATCTAAATCGAATTGGAAAAATCGAGGACTGCGAAAATATATCAAACTGTAGTGTTGTACCCGACGCTTCTGAATTATTCAACTAACCTGTATGAAAGGCCTTTTTATATAAGGCAATAGCAGCGCAAACTTAAACATTTCTTCCAAGGTATCACTTAAAATCAGAGAGGGGAGCAGTTTGGGGGGGCCTAGGGGGCATTTAGGGCCCAGCAGTCTGATGTGCACTTTTTCCAGCAAAAAAAATGTCTCCATGTGAAGCAGCTCGAATGAGAAGGGAATCTTAACAGGCCCACTTCCTGGTCGACAACGGGCTGGTTCGTGTAGGCAGTAAGGGAGATCGCGGACAGCACAGCAGTTGGACATTAATGTACAATGTTATGTTATGTTATGTTACAGCGTTCTTTTATAGCGCACGGCTACTCGAAAAGAGTGTCCCGGCGCTTTCCACCTGCATCTCAGAATAAAAATAACAACACAGCAAAAGAATGAGAAAAAGAACTGAAACTGAAGCAATAAGAACAGCCTAAAGATTAAAAAGCCAGGTCTTCAGGCTCTTCCTGAACTGGAACAAATTGACAGTGCTGCGCAGCGAAAGAGGAAGCGAGTTCCACAGCTGTGGGGCTTTGCAGCTGAAAGAGCGCCCTCCCGTGCGGGCCTTCCTCACCCGAGGGACCACCGCTTTGTAAAGGGATTCCGAGCGCAAGGAGCGGACTGGTCGATAGAAGGCTAGTCTCCGCCGCAGGTATCCAGCCCCTGATCCAAACAGGGCTTTGTGCATCAGAGTCAGGGATTTAAACTGGATCCGCTTCCGGACAGGCAGCCAATGTAGCGCCTGAAGCAGCCCGGAAGCTCGGGCTCGTCTACGCAGGCCAAAGATAGCCCGGGCGGCAGAGTTCTGTACCACCTGTAGGCGCTGAACTAGGTAATCAGGGAGGCCAAGGAAGAGGGCATTAGCATAATCAAGCCTCGAACCGACGAGAGCCTGCACAGTAATACGCCTGTGCTCCTCAGACAGCAGGGGCAGGAATTTACGGAGCATTTTCAAAATTCCATAACAGGTGCCAGCCAGACCCAGAATGTGTGTTCGCAGCGATAGCTGGTTGTCCAGCTTGACACCCAGGTTTTTAGCCACCAAGGAAGACTGTGCAGGAGGGCTCATGTCGGACGGCCACCAATGCTGCCACTCCGGATCGACACCGCAACCAAAAAACAGAACCTCGGACTTGCTCGAGTTGGCCCTTAGTCTGTTCCGTTGGAACCAGTCAAAGACCAATGTAAACAAACAATGGTTTGGCCACATTGGCTTCCTGGACAAAAAGGAGTCAACTCAAAAACCGTGGAGGTTTAAGTGACTGGCATGTAATGGAAGGGAGGGGATTAATCATGCTTTTAACTCTCCGCAGATGAATACAGCTGCAAATTTCTGCTTGACGTGCTGTACCTTTATGGAACAGAATGATTTTAATAAGATTAGTGTAATATATGTACAATAACTTCTTGCCGGACTCAAAACTATGTAAGATCCTTTTAGACTTTAACTTTTAGTGGATACGTTTCATTTTTATCTGCGCACCCCTTACAAACATACTCCTGTATTTGTATGCGTCAATAAGGGGCAAGACATGATAAACCCTTAAACGTCAATTTTGAAAACAAAAAACAAATTATTGTTATAAACTTAAATTTATACAACACATGCTGAGCCCACATGGAAAGCTGTTCGTTCTTTGACCCTTAAAGTATCACAGAAACTCCTGCTGATGCCATGTGTATGTAGGCGGTACAAAAGGGGGTGGTGATGGACGGAGCATCTGAACCAATCAAACACTCACACCCAGTCTACAGATCTGGGTTTAATCCATCACCGTTCTTTAGCCCACTCTGCCACCCCAGTTTAGGCATGGCCATATGCAAATCAGTCTGACCCTGTGCCTCATGGAAACAGTCAAGCCCGAACTGCCAAGCCATGCCTTCCATGGACCGGAAACAAGCTTCCGAGGACCGGTTTCTGGCATTCCATCCGTCTTCAGCCAGGCTTGCTTGAATCCAGTGGCAAAGTGAGCAAGGGACTCTGCCAACTTATGGCGAACAAAGCGTTACAAAAGGGGGTGGTGATGGACGGCTGGAATGCCAGAAACCGGTCCGAGGAAGCTTGTTTCCGGTTCCCATGAGGCACAGGGTCAGGCTGATTTACATATGGCCATGCCTGAACTGGGGAGGCAGAGTGGGCTAAAGAACAGTGATGGATTAAACCCAGATCTGTTGCCTGGGTGCGAGTGTTTGATTGGTTCAGATGCTCCGTCCATCACCAACCCCTTTTGTACCGCTTTGTTCGCCAGAAGTTGGCAGGGTATGCTCAGACGTGAGTCCCTTGCTCACTTTGCCACTGGATTCAAGCAAGCCTGGCTGAACACCGCTGGAATGCCAGAAACCGGTCCTAGGAAGCTTGTTTCCGGTCCAGGGAAGGCATGGCTTGGCAGTTCGGGCTGGACTGTTCCCATGAGGCACAGGGTCAGACTGATTTGCAAATGGGCATGTCTGAACTGGGGTGGCAGAGTGGGCTAAAGAACGGTGATGGATTAAACCCAGATCTGTTGACTGTGTGTGAGTGATTGATTTGTTCAGATGCTCCATCCATCACAACCCCCTTTTGTACCGCCATGTGTATGTAGGCAGCATAGATTAAGTACACCTACAAAACGATTGGTGACCAAAATGTAGGGGGTACTGTGGAAAAAACTCCACCCCATTTCTTGGGAGCCCCCTCCCCCCACATTAACAAGACTTTGTTTTCTAGTGTATATCTGGATTGCGTTTAACTGACTAAATTCGTAAACTGGACTTAAAACACAGCTGTCACAGATGTCTTTGTTTTTAGACTAATTTGTTGGTTTCAATAACTAACCAAGTGGAATGAGAATACTTTAATGCATCAAGTTATGGTAGATAATTTATTTACAGCTTATTGCAATTTACTGTAGTCTTATTTACGGACAAGTCAGTTACCCTTGCCGATACTCCGCTCTTGTGCAAAAGTCACTAGTGGATCTTGGAAGATACTTTAAATGCTATCTGCATTATTGGACCCAAATAAGCTCATTATGTGACCAACAACAAAAACAGGCTTTAAATGTATGAACATAAAAAAGAGCTTTACACCTGCTCGCCCTGCCTTGTAAGTATAGTTAAAAAACATTTACATGTCCGCAAACTGGACAAGTCACTTACATCTGTCCCATCTCACTTTTTCTTCATTTGTTTATTTTTCAAATACCTCTGATAAGTAAACCAGGGAGGCTGGCATCCAACTGCTAAACATGCGTAATATCAAAAGAGCACTGTTGTGAAGCGCATCATTTGCTAGCAGGGATAACAAAAATAGGCAAAGTGTCTGCCCTTTGCAGGAGCGTTTAGATATTAGTTGTTGTGAACGTTCTCTTTAGCCAGAAAAGCTGGAGGGGTCCGATGAAGAGGAGGTTCTGATAGAGAGCAAATGAGAAGAGGACCCCCTGCGACTAGTCACGAGTACCTAGGTCAGGGCACAATATTAATCAATATAACAATACCTAGGCAACTTCGGGGTCCTGCTAGGATATCAGGTACAAAAACACATTGATAAGAACACAAATTTAGTTTGCAGTGGAGCAGTGTACAGGACAGATAAACTGATATAACAATTTCATATAAGTCTGATTTATTTAACACATCATACAAAGTGTTTTTTATTTTTGTGAAACTGCAAAGTGCAAATTACATAATCAATCTATTAAAACATTAATACATAAGGTTCCTACATATATGTCACAGTTAAAAACAATTTGCACAAATAAAATTATACATTTTTAAAAAACAACCACCAAGTGGATAAATCAGGGATCTCTTTTGTACCCGATATCCTAGCAGGAACTCGAAGTTGCCTAGGTATCGTTATATTGATTAAGGTTCTGATAGGGAATCAGGTCGAACTTTGGAACATTAATGGAGAACTCCAGCATATGCAGGAGGTCGGCCGTAATCTGGAGGTGGGAGATGACTGTTTGGGGCGAGCCCACCTTCAACAACCAGTCGTCGAGATAGGGGAAGACTGAAACCCCTGATCTACACAGATGAGCTGCTACCACCACCATCACTTTCGTGAACACTCGAGGGGTACTGGTAATGACAAAGGGGAGCACAGTGAACTGAAAATGCTCCTGCTCTACTGTGAATCGTAGGTAACGCCAGTGAGCCGGCATGACAGAGATATGAAAATAAGCGTCCTGCAGGTCCAACACTACCATCCAGTCTTGCGGGTCGAGGGCCAACAAGACCTGAGCAAGTGTGAGCATCTTGAACTGCTCCTTCCGGAGAAAGCGATTGACGTTCCGAAGGTCTAAGATGGGACGCAGGCCTTTGTCCTTCTTTAGAACCAAGAAGTAGTGGGAGTAACAACCACAACCAACTTCTGGTATTGGAACGCGCTCGATGGCCCTCTTGGCCAAGAGGATCGTAACTTCCTGCTGGAGAAGTGCCAAGTGATCACCCGACAGGCTGTGATACTGTGGTGGCATGGCTGGGGGCTAGTCTCGAAGGGGAGGGAGTAACCTCTTCAGACAATTCGCAGAACCCACCCGTCCAATGTGATGGTGCGCCGGAGGTGATGGCGATTCCTGCCACCCACTGGTGTCTGGTGGGCCTAAAACACCGGACTAGGAAGGTTTTGAGGCAGTGGCAGCAGGTGGAGTGGTGGTGGACTGACACGCAAGCTGGCCCCCGTGACCAGGGTCTGCCGGTCCCACGTCCACGGCTGCGCTGAGACTGTTGCTGCACACGCCTGTGGCTCTGAAACAAACGGGCTGGGGCGCCCCTTTCTTGATTACGAAAGGAGCGAAAAGCAGGAGGTGGAAGGAGTGTTTGTGTGGCCAAAAGGCCTAAGGACTTGGCCGTAGCCCGTGAGTCCTTAAAACGCTCCATTGCGCAATCCGCCTTATCGCCAAACAGGCGAGTGCCATCAAAGGGCACGTCCATCAATGTGTTCTGGACATCACCAGAAAAGCCAGTCGTTCTCAGCCAGGCGTGGTGGCCCAGCGAGTTAGAGGTGCCAAGTCCACACCAGATCTTGAACTTGGCTGCGCCCCTACCTTCCTCAATAGCTTGAGATAGTTCTGTCTGAGCCTCCACCGGACACTGAAGCAGCACTTGCGCAACCGTATCCCACACAGAATGGGAATAACGGCCCAAGAGACATGTGGTGTTCACAGACCGCAGTCCTGAACGGGCGGAAGAAAAAATCTTCACCCCGAACTGCTCCAGGTTTGGATTCCCTGTCCGGTGGTGCGGAAGGAAACGCGCTCGGCGACGCAGAGGCTTGGACAACCAAGCACTCAGGGGTAGGGTGTTGGGAGAGAAAAACAGGGTCGCCTGGGGCCGAAAGATGGAGTCGGGCCACATTCTTATCCACAGGAGCCCCTGTATCTGGCCTGGACCAGGTGCCCAAAAGAACGTCCGAGAGCGCATCATTAAAGGGCAGCAGCGGCTCTGTAGAAGAAGACGCCGGCTGAAGCACCTCCGTCAGGAGGTTAGTCCTGACTGCCACAGTAGGAAGCTCGAGATGGAGAGAATCGGCCGCCCTACACAACACCATAGAATAGGAACCACCACCCTCCGTAGCCACAGTAGAAGGTGACAGTGCGCCAGGTTCCGGAGTATAATCCTGGTAACCTGCATCTCCCAGATCCTCATCCCAGTCTGGGTCTAACTCGCATTGTGCTGCAAGAGGGTCCTCAGACCCCTCCCAGTCATCCCCTTCCTCCACAGCCTGCCTAACAGGTGGAACATAAGGAGGTGGGTGAAGAAAGGGGAAGAAATTCCCCATCGGCGGCGGAATCTGTGTCGGTCGACACCCTTCCGGCACAGTCTCCACGTCTGGGAGGAAGCCGGGGACGGCGTGCGCCGGGACTGCGGCCGGCGCCTTCGATGTCGGTGGAGGTCATACCTGGCCAACCGACATAGACGGGGGTCCATGCCTGGATTCATGGGGGTCAGGGTGTCGAGACCGAAGTCGACGACGACTGGGTCGGAGCCAGCGACGTCGAAGAATGAGGACCCCTAGTCGGGTCCGCGGGGTCCGAAGGCGCACTGGCAGGGCAAGATGGTCCGAAGACACTTGGAATGGCTGACAGGAAGTCCTGCAGCTGGGCTGGAGTCGCCGATGGATCTGGGAAGGGCGGGTAGGCCATCTGCAACTGCACTGCTCTGCCGGAGCAAAGGGGAGGGGGCGGCACCTGCACCCTCAGCGCTTCTGCGATGCCGCTTCTTTGACTTCTTGTGCTTCTCCTTACCTGACTCAGAGTGCGAAGACTTCAAATGGTGGTGATGGCTCCGCGGCCAGTCCCTCGACCTCCCACAGGACCTGAAACAGAGCAGAGCAGACTCCCGGGCCTCTAGCCACTTTCGGGACCGCTCCCGCAAAGTTTTCGGAGCCATGGCCCGGCAGTGGGGGCACGACTCGGAGTCGTGGCCGCACCCCGGGCGGTAGAGACACTCACGGTGTGGGTCTGTCACAAACATTGTGCGGGGACAGGCCGTGCAACACTTAAAACCGGGTATCCCAATGCACCTGGAGAATAAGTACTCAAAAAACAGAGACAAAAGTCCCAAAAAGCTCAATCAAAAAATGACTGGGGGTACCGCTCCCTCCGAATCTGCGCTTTCTGGCGCGGAAAAAGAAAGAACTGACGTGGGTGTGTGTGGGCGAGTCTAAGTAGCTCCAGCAAAGTCATCTCGCCGACTACGATCCCAACGACGTACACGGAGCCGTATGACGACACCTACCGACGCACAGGGGTACTGCTGACGAAACTTTCCGGATCCAGCCTGACGCCTTGGGATTAACATGTCTCTTTCAGATATTACTATTTTCCCTAATTTGTGAAAACAAGTATTGCCACTATTAGTACGTCTAACATTAAATGCAATAATCAGTCACAGAATTATTTCCAGTTACTTTTAGCAAATTGTTTCCGATATTTCACAGCACCAGATAATGTTTTTAATTTTTGATCCGATGACGCAAGTTTTTTTTGTTGAAATCTGATACTGAGCAGCTTAAGATGGGTTATATGGCAATTGCAGGGAAGCTTATACGGAGTTAAAAACAACCTTCAGGGCAGTAGCTTCGCGCGCATCCGAGATGGCCGCGTGAGCACAGGGCTCCCGGGACCCTTGCCGCCTTCCGCATCTATCCTGAACGAAATTCTGATTACGAAGACGGGTTATAGGAGATGAAACTCAGCTGATAGACTAGCTGCTTTCAAAAATTGATATCTGACTTCGGGAACCGCCACTACGACATCCTGAACTTTTGAGGCCCACCCCATGGCGCCTTCTGGGGCTCGAGTCGTTGAGACGCCCAGGCAGGAGTTGAACAACAACGGCCGCGGGGCTCTGCTCATTGCCTAGGAGTTAACTTTCGGTTTGGCTTTTGGGTCTTTGGCCTTATCCTAGCTTAAGATCGATCTGGTTGCCCGAGGTCTAGTCGAACTATGTGAATCTACTGTGTGCCAACGGTCGCAAGTGTTTGTGTGCTGAGTTGCTGGTGCCTGCTTTTGAAGACTCCGGGTTTGACCGCGAAGGGCCATTTTCACCCGGTCTCACAGGCCCCTCAGGGGCACATTGCCGAACATGGCGGGCAGGCCCGACAACGAGAAGCGAAAAACCAAGACACCTCTTCGGGGTAGAATCATCCAAACGAATGTCATGGATCGATATACCCATCCCAAGGGGTCCCCCGGTGGTACGAATAAGACCCTGGAAGAGGCAAAGGAAGACCCGGCTGCGTCGATCGATTTGACTCTACAGGATGTCATGGGCGCCATTGCTGGTATTAAGACTTCCATTGGCCAGCAATATGAGGCTCTCGCCCTTAAGCTCAACACCGTGGCCATTGACGTCAATTTGATTAGAACAGACTTATCAAAGTCTAATGAGAAGGTCAAATCCTTAGATCTGAAGACCTCCAGGCTCACGACCGATGTGTCAGACTTACAGAGGTCGGAAATCTGCAATCCTCCAATGATCTCATGGCTCGTCGACTTGGGGATTTTGAAAATGGGGCCAGACGCAATAATGTACATATTATTGGGGTCCCTGAAAAAAAAAAAAAATCGGAAACTCCTGCTGCAGATCTCCTTGTTGAGGATCTCATCCTAAATTACCTCTCCCCCTAAGGCGTAAGTAAACTCTTTGCTGTGGAGCGTGCGCACCAAGTGCCGGGTGGTAAGCCGAAGCCGGGTGCCCCTCCGAGGCCGATTATCGCCAGAATTTTCAACGTTAGAGACAGAGACGCTATCCTGCAGGCATCGCCTTAGGGGGGAAGAGGGGGGGGGGGGGCAGTGAAGTTTGAAAAGACAACGGTGAGCTCTACCCAGACTTTACCCAGTTCGTTCAGAGGCAGAAGATGGGGTTTCAGGGAGTGAAGCGACGGTTGAGTGACATGTGCTTGAAATACGCCATGCTATTTCCAACCAGGCTCCGTGTCGAATACGAGGACTGGACGTTTTTCTTTGATCGTCCCGAGGGGAGTGAATGACTGGCTGGATACATTACCAATGCGGAGCGATCGAAAGGAAAACACTCGAGCGGAGGGTGGCGTGCCGGAGCAAGAATAACAATGTGGTGACTGATTTCCGAACAATTAACATAACATACAGCTTGGTTTGACGTCTTTCATACTTATGTGATTTACGGTGGCAAACCAGAGGGTGGCGGCAGGGGGAGTGGGACTCTTTCCTCCTCTGGGTTTCTTTGTGTAGACTAGTTTAATGTTAAGGTGACAGGCACACTGCAAGTTGGGGTGGCTTTTGAATCTAACGCAAGGGGGTAGGGTGGGGGGTATTGTAACGAGCCCATGTTGGGGGTTGGAGGGGGGAGTTTGGGTATGTTTTATTTTCTCTCAAGGCAATGTATTGTTTTATTTTTGAATCTGGGTGCTGTGTTCGCTATGGGGTGGATTCTGCATTCATTTCCGGCATGGGGGTAGTGAGTTGAAACTACTGTGTTGGAATGTCAATGGGTTGGGGGATAGGATAAAGCGGGGAGTAGTGTTGCAACTGCTGAGACGCCTCTCCCCTGACGTTGTGTTGTTGCAGGAGACGCACTTGATTGGAAACTCTTGTCACGCTATGAATCGGCGAGGATATCGTCTCGCTGCACACTCTGGATTCACTACTGGTTCAAGGGGCGCAGGCATCCTAGTCAAGAACTCTCTCCCCTTGGAAATAGACAACATGATCCTTAATCACAGGGGGGGGCGCTACGCTGCTCTCACAGGGAGGTGGGAGGGAAGGACTGTCTCGCTGATCTCTGTATATGTCCCGCCTGGTCCACAGACCTCGACTTTTGCTGATCTTGGGCGTGTGGTACTGGGGCTTCTGGATGGTATCGTGGTTATGGGCAGAGATTTCAATTTGGTTGTCTCCGGTAGTGTAGATCGCTACCCCCCCCCCACCCCCCCCCCCCGAGTACTCCCTAGGTCACAGTCTTGGTTAAGTGGGTTTTTGGAGACACTGGGTTTGGTAGATTGTTGGAGGTTGATGCATCCGGGACAGGTACAATACACCTTCCACTCTGGTGCCCATGGCAGTCTCTCTAGACTTGATTATGTTTTGATGCCGGCGGCACAGGCCTCCTCTGTCAGGGAAATTAGGCATCTGGCCCGTGGTATATCAGATCACTCCCCACTGTGGCTCCAGATCGGCACTAGTATGGGTGCCGAGGGACGAGTTGCCGCGATCAATCCCTGGTATCTTCACAACCCCAAAACACGTGCTGAGTTGATTAAGTCCTTGGATCAGTACTTTGCTGAGAACGAGGGATCTGTGTCCTCTTATGGGTCACTGTGGGAGGCATTTAAGACAGTCATCCGAGGACAGGCATTATTGTTAATCGCTGGAGCCAAGAAAAGTAAAAATGAGGAGGTGGTCCGTTTAGAGACTGAAATAACTGTACTAGAAAGGGATTTGGAACTACATGTGACTCGTGACAAGCTTCATGCCCTTAGCCTCAAACCACTTGATTATAGGGCCCTAGTCACGGATGCCGCTAAAGTCATGAGTAGAGAGCAGCAGGGCAGACTGTATGATGTGGGAGATAAGGCAGGGAAGCGGATTGCTTGGCTGGATAAAAAGGAGAGGGCGAGTCGTGTGGTGCCTGCGATTGAGAAACCTGATGGAGTGTGTGTGACTGACCCGACTGAGATTGTTGAGTGTTTCGCGGAACATTTCCGGAATGTGTATTCCCCAGTCTCCAATAGACCGGAGGAAGACTCCCACCTGTTGCTGCGTGACATTGCATTGCCTCGCCTGTCTGATTCAGATAGGGACCTAATGGAAGTTGCAATCTCAGCTGATGAGGTGGCCCTCGCTATTCACTCTGTGCGCTCGGGCAAAGCCATGGGCCCTAATGGTCTTCCATCGAACTCTACAAGTTGCGCCCTGACAAAATGGCGCCTTAGCTCCGTGATATGTTTCTAGAGTCGCAAGACATCGGCTCCCTTCCTTGTGATCAGCGTCTTGCTACCATCGTTGTGATCCACAAGGAGGGGAAAACGCGGGATCGCTGTGCGTCCTACAGGCCCATTTCGCTCTTAAACGCCGAACCAAAGATTCTCGCTAAGTTGCTGGCAAATCGCTTGATAAAAGTAATTAGTGACTTAATTCACCCGATCAGTCCGTTGTCCCCATTTCTTTTCGCCCTTGCCCTGGAGCTTCTGGCTGCCTGGCTCCGATGGGAGCCTTCGATGAAGGGTATTCAGTGGACCCCGGAGTTCGAGGATCGTATATCGCTTTATGCAGATGATATTTTGTTGTACCTCACGTCCCCTCGTAAGTCGTTGATTGTATTGTTTGATGTTCTCACCTCGTTTGGAAGGAACTCCGGCCTTGTGATCAATTGGACCAAGTCCTGTGTGTATGTGCTTTCGGGTGATACCCCCCCACTACCGCGCGGATGTCCCATCCAGGTGTCGCAGATGGGATTTAAGTACTTGGAGATTTTCATAACTTTAGATCCTGTGGCTCGTTACGATCATAATCTGCTTCCTCCTCTTCAGAGGTTAAAATCGGACTTGGCGGGTTGGCTCATGCTACCGCTTTCACCACTTGGGCGCGCAGCTCTTTTTAAAATAATGTCCTTACCGCGATTTCTATACGCGCTCCAGAATAAGTTTGATGTTGTTCCGGCGAGTTATTTTCGGGAGGTGGAAATTCTGCAGAGAAAATTTATCTGGGATGGACGCTCGCGTATTGCCCTCGCCAAGCTCACACTTTCCTGGTATGACGGAGGTATAGCACTTCCGGATATCAGGCGATATTATTGGGCCTCACAGTTGGGAGCGATTAACCATGGAATGTATGGACCAGCCTCTAACCCTGCATTCGAGATGGATAAGTACTTGTTACCGGGTGGAGACTATAACAGGGCCCTTTATTCTAAAGAAGCGGGAAGGGAACTTTCGGGACCCACCAAGATAGAGGTACAAGTGTGGCATGATGCGAATGCGGCAACGGGATGGAGGGATCGATTGACCCGCGCGACTCCGCTTTCCGCGTCTGAAAGACTGGGTTGCCTGTGTAAGACGAAAGGATTTGAAAAGTGGGATATGATTGGTATTAGTAGGGTGAGTGATCTGTGGGTCAAGGGTAAAGTCAAGACCTTCGAGGCACTGAAGGTAGAGTATGAGCTGAGTGATAGGGAATTCTTCCGTTATGCACAGATTGCCCATGCATTGAGTTCGGTTTTTCCTGAGGGTACCGACATCCCCGAATCCTCCCCACTAGACGATTGGGTGCTTGACGGATACGTGCCCGACAGCACTATTTCTTTGATATATAAGAAATTGATCAATAATCGAACTGATCGGTTGGTGCGGCTCAGGGAGGTTTGGACCAGCGATGGTTTAGAGTTGGATGACTAGGAGACGCAGTCGGCGCTATCCTCGCCTAAGGAGGTCGCGATTCCTTCCCGTCTCCGACTCGTTCAACTTAAAATCCTACACCGGATATATGCACCTGGCCCGCGCTTGATTCATATGGGTTATTAAGTGGATGTGTTATGTAGGCGTGGTTGTGGACTGGTTGGAACCTTCCTTCATATAATTTGGGAGTGTCCGGAGGTGGTGGTGTTCTGGAATCGTGTACATGCTGTGATGGAAAGAGTCACGGGTGTGGCATTATTGCCCGAAGCCAGGCGTTGCCTGTTGAATGTATGGGAACCAAATGACTATGATGTGGCACAGACCCAGTGGGCGACCCTTGGGAATAGGATTGGTAAGAGATATCGCGCAGTTGTGGGGCTCCCAGCGGCCGCCCACGGTTTTGGCATGGAAGGAGAACATGGACTGGTGTATGTTTAGGGAGAAGACGGTGTATGTGGCACGGGGTAGACCCAGGAAATGGAATAAAATTTGGAGCCAGTGTAACTCCTACCGTGGGAATGTATGTACGCCTCCATTCGTGGAGACCCCAGAGGTTTCCCTTTCCCCCTGATCCGGCGTTCCAAGTCTTGTGCAGCTTTTATGATTACTGATTTTGTCTCCTCACTGGCCACCCCCTTGCAGTAATGATGTTTATATTATACTGTACTGCAGTTACACTCCTTCTTGAACACAGTTCCGAATGTATGGTCTTATTGCCTTGTATCCAAGTTCTTTTTCTTTAATAAAATAAAAATTATACCAAAAAAAAAAAACCACCTTCAATTGCACTTCTTTACAAAAAAAAAGAAAATAAATACAAAAATAACAGATATTACTTTCAACACAAAACCTCCAAAATCCAATTGAGGGATCCAGAAGATCAGCATTTAAGGGCTCATAGAACAGGTAAGCTCTGGAGAAGACATAGCGGTCTTACCGAAGCAACAGAATCGACCTGAATGCCTGCACTTCAGCAAATCAATTTGCTTGACAGTCACTAGCTGAGCCCATTATAATGAGGGGTCAAACAGTGGTGGCATACTTTGTACGCCTTCTGAGGAACTCACGTATTCATTTTAGTTGTTACTGCAATAAAGTTGCAATAAATGCTTCCAAGGCAGGCAGCCATGTTCATTGCAGTATTCATCAATGTAAGACTCGAACAACATGTATTTTAAACGGATGAAAATGGATAGAACCCTTAGCCCCTTCCATGCTGGTGACGAACCCCAGCCGTCACGCTCTGCGGCCCTCGTGTGCTGATGACGGCTGGGGTTCGTCACGGCCCGCCCTGTTCTTTTGTTTACCGCACAGCGGCGGAAACGGCCCAGCATGGAAGGGGTTAAAATGTGTTAAGTCTATTTTCCATTAACCCCATACTGTGCCCTCTTATAACATGATGATCTTAACTTTAAACTTTGAGGGGCAGGAAAAAACTGACTTTATTGGGAATAACAGGAAGTCAAATGTATGACTGCAATCTCTGCTTTCTCTCTTCCAGTCAAGAAACTGCTTTTTGTGCGACTTTAGTCTGTGCTTATGTTCCCTTATCTCTTGGTCACTTAAAGGAAGAAGGCTAATGAAATGGTCTGCATTCAGGTCTTTCAAAATCACAATACTGTGCAGTAAAAAACAATTGTTGAGCTTATGTTGTGGAAACAGGTATTTCACTTGAAAGATCGTGGATAGACAACAAAGATAAAAAGGAAAACTAAGGCAAGCCTCTAGTTCGTGGTGCTTTAACAAATCCGAGATGAAAAGATTAGGCAAATGGTAGCTTTTCTGGACATGCAGATTCACATGGGCCAGATGTATGTTAACATCACTGCTGTCTGTAATATACCAACTGTGTGAAGGCTTGGAGGCTTACCTGATACATTGACAGAGGCTCCTCCATCGATTATGCCACTGTTCGGCCGAACACAGTACCTGCGAGGAGCTGTAGTCTTCACTTTAAAACATACATTTGTGTCAAGAGGGTTTGTGAGCTTCAAGGTTGTGGTGACAACATCTGTAAACGGACCTATAATAAACAAAAAAACAATTGCCATGTTTTAAAGCTTAACAAGTTCCGATATGCTCGAAAATAGTAACACATTAACAACTCCTTAAATGTACTCATTCAGTTACCTCACAGAAAGGCAACACCCACCACCTTCCCATGAACAGACACCTCAATGCCTGTAGTTATTTTTTACTTATTTGCAGAGGTTAATGACAGTCTGCAAAGCTCTCATACCAGCATGCACTGTGGGCATCTGCAGCGGATTACAAGCAACCACAAAGGATCCTAACAATACACTTAATTGTTGAATGAAGGAAGAGGAGGTGAAACACTCATTCAAAATTTTAAGTGTGTGCGGAATGGTTTTGCCTTGGCTACTCTAAACTTCAACCTCCATGATCTGGTGAGTGGGCCAAACGAAGACTCTACCTAAAGGCTCTTTACACATTCTATTTTACTGTATGCATCTACTAGCTGTTTTCAGACTATCACAATCAAATGTGCAAGAGCTTTGTGAACTCTCATCGACTATATCAACCAACATGGTCAGGCTCGAAATATGAAGAAAGGCCCTAAGTGTGATAATGATGAACCAATACTTAAGTTCAGCCCATGCAACAAGGGATTGGTGGAGAATAAATACCCAACTACACATTTTGAGGATTGTATTTCGTATAGCATCTCATGAAAGTTGAACTCTGAGCATCGAACGGAACTAAGAATTTACTGACCTCCTATTAAAGAGTTAGACATGTGTTATTGATCGGGAAAACCGATACAAAAGGGCGAGATCCCAAAACACATTTTCCCCCTGCAATCATCCATAGTAAATTAGGATACGTTTTAGAAAAAAACTGATCAGAATTACAGCAAATGTGGAAGACAGCTTGATCTTCATTCAGAAAGTGATTTTTGTGATTTGGTGTAAATCCGTTTAGTGGCTTTTGAGAAATTAAGGTTCAAAAGTTGGTGATATCTCGACAGGTGGTCAAGCCAGAGTCCTGTAGAACAGCAAAATTAACAAGACCACATTTTGCTTGGCTGAAAGATTTATTTTCCCCTTTGCCCATCACAATCCTGCAGGACTCGTACCAAGTAATCGTATAGGCTAGCCACATCCTCCAAAGAAATGTGTGGCTGTCATTACAGGACACTGGGCACTGTGCCCTGAAATCCTGGCCCTTGTACGTCCCTGGTGCCAAACTAAATTGTGCTGTTCGGCCTCAGTACTCCAGTAGGACCCAATAAGGCCTCGTGAGGTACCACAGGAACATCGCAGGACAGCAACAAAAAAACAAAAAACTAAATGCATGGTGGTTATCCATTAGTGAGGAAAGCGATGGTGGTTTGACTGTGGGTGGGTTGACCTGCAATAGGGCACTGGCTGACCAAACTGGGTTCAGTGGAGGGCCTTTCTGTATGCCAACCCCATGCAGCACAAAGTCAAAACGTATGCCCATGAAGGGCATACGTGCTAAATAAAATCCCAGTAATTCAATGAAAAAAACCCACCAAATATTAAAGTGACGCTACAGCTATGTATGGTAATAGCCAACTTTAAGTAATAGGCCCTTAGAAATTCACTGAAAAAACAAAGGTTAGCCTGTAGCGTATGGCCGACCTCTTTAGAGAGGATTACAAGAATTTTGAATTTAAATGGGGTCCCCTGGCTACCTTTCTTTCTCGCGGCCTCCCATCTGCAGTGTGCCCCTCTACCATCAGAGCACTTCATCTATTCCAATTTTGATCGTTGTGCCAGTGTCACTTAACATCCCGGTTATGTGTAGATTGCCGCCACCACAGGGGGTGGGGGGTAGGTAAGGGGAGGGTTGTTTTTTGTTTCTTTTACTGTCCCATAGACACATGTGCCACGTTGGGACTAGTTTAGCTATGCTAGGTCTATCCTCTTTGCAGTACCCCAGAGGCACCATTTGATGAAGGAGATGTCACAGAATTTTGCTGAGTCTCAGAATGTCCTGTCTAACTGCTCAGCAATGATTCAATCTTTGAATGTTTTTCTATGTTGGATTGAAAGGCTACGCTCCGGGTCTTTTAGCAGCTGTATCCTTTATTTGGCCTACTTCATGTGAGCGGAGCTGATTTACTTAGATTACTGTATTTAGCATATCTATTGAATCCTTGTTGAGGCTTTTTTTGTCCCCTGCGTGGGACCCTGTGACGATACATTGTGCCTTTTGGGATGTGTACGCTTAAAAATTTCTAATAAATACCTTTGACAAAAAAAACAAAGGTTAAAGTGACGTTATATTTAGGCCTTGTAGTATAATAACTATTGTTTAAAACTTTTTTTTAAACAATGAAATTTACTAGTTCTAGGTTACAGATACCCCCATGACTTGCATTCCAGCTATGCACTGCTTGGGACATCACATATTACATCTCTTATGCAATGTTAAATGACAATCGACATGATCATTGATGACATCGTAGATAACATCATAACCATATACAGCACTGAGTGTACATGTGTGAACTGCGCTTAACATTTTGAGGCTTTGGAGACTGATGATTAACATAGAATGTAGTTATGTGCTACCAAGAACCAGTTTCTCTTTCTTTGGTGATGTAAGCATGGCTCGAAGATTGAACGCCACTGTGGACATATCAGTGCTGTGTGTAGTGTTTCTTCTTAAGCTGTGGAGTATAGCCCATAGGGCCTGGAAGAAAGAGTCTTTATCTATAGTAAACGTATAGCGGTGACTTAAAACTGTTAGTCATGTGAAATATTTAAGTGGATAATAATTTTATAGAGAATATGAAACTGTCCCCACCTATTGCAATTTGAATTACTTCAAATTCACACATTCTATAGGACAGTGTCACTATGATTGTATGACGTAATCAGAAAGGCTGTATTTCCCCTTTTAGGTTCAAAGTAATTTCTCCGGTATACAGTGGGCTCACTGGCACCCCACCCCCTAACATGGGGGTAGACCGGGAGTAAACACCCCAATCCCACCCCCGCTGGGAGGGGGAGGACAAAGACTCATGCCCCTTTTGGAAGGCAGAAATGCAAAGAAAGTTTTCTCCTAAGTCGCCTGATAAAAATGGTACCTCAATGTTGTAGGTAAGCCTTGTACCTGCAACAGGAAACAGCCTAAAATGACACGTGGACACCACATTCCAGTGAAAACTGACCTTTTTTTGACATGTGCCTAGCTGTGGAATTAGGACCCTATCTCAGCCGGCACCCAGGGAAACCTAGCAAACCTAGAGATTTTTGAAAAATAGACACCCAGGGGAATCCAGGATGGGGTGACTTGTGTGGCTCACACTAGGATGGGTTACCCAAAAACCCCATGCAATTAGCACATAAATAGAAAGCATTGTCATTTACAATGCCAATAGCTCAAACTCTTGTAAATGCGAGACCTATTTCACTTCAAAGAAGAGGACGCCATTGTCCCAGGCTGCTTGGTAACTGAAAGCGCACATGGCGCGCTGAATATTGCAGAAAATCATGTTGTGCCTGCAGTAGGAGAAACTCATTAAAGAAAATAGTGCTTACTGACTAAATAATACATACTGTGTAACAATAGAAGTAAAAGGGCCAGTCCTTATGGGAGGTTACAAATGAAGACAAGGTGGTACTAAGGACAAGCCTATTAACGAATCGGAAGCAACCATTTAACAAAGGACAATGACAAGCCAATGAAAAATATGAGCGGAGAGTGGGCACAGCCTAAAGTACATACTCTAATACAGCATGTCGCACAGCACATGCGCTGCCCTGGTTCGAGCTAAAAATACTGATTTTCCTCACATTTCTGTGATGGAGAGTTCTGGAATCTGTATGGATCAACAAACTTCCACCCACCCAGAAGTCCCCAAAGTCTCCTCATAAAGACTGTACCTCACTTGAGTGAGTATGCCTAGGACCTGTGACAAGAAACGGCCCAAAATGCAACATGGACACGTCACATTTTTCAATTAAAAACTGACTTTTTTTTCAGTCTGTCTAGTTTTGGATTTTGGACCCTAGCTCAGCTGGCAGATAGGCAAATCTATACATTTTTTTTAAACTAAACTGGCACCAAGGGGAATCCAGGATGGGGTGACTTGTGTGGCTCTCACTAAGTTTGGTTACCCAGAATCCCATGTAAACCTCAAACTATGTCCAAAAAAAACCCGACATTTTCTCACATTTCTTGTGATGGAAACTTCTGAAATCTGCAGGGAAACATGAACTTCCACACACCCAGCATTCCACCAAGTCTCCTGAAAAACGGTACCTCACTTGTGTGGGTAGGCCTAGTGCCTGCAACAGGAAAAGGCCTCAAACGTAATGTGGAGACTTCAAAATTATCAATTACAAAAAGACCTTGTTTTGCGAGGGAGTAATCTGCTTTTTTTCTATCCCGCGCTCGGCAGATATCTAGGGAAATCTACCAATCCCAAACATTTCTGAAAATTAGACACCCAGAGGAGTCCAGGGAGGTGTGACTAGGGTGGATCCTCCAACATTTTCCTAATCAGAATCCCCTGGAAACCTCAAATTTAGCTAAAAATTTGAATTTAAAAAAAAATCCAATTTTTCTCCCATTTACTGTGCCAGCACAAAATACTTACCACACAGCGTTTCCCCTCGGTCTCCCGTGTAAAATGATACCTCACTTGTGTGGATGGGCCAAGGGCCAAAAACATAAGGATTGAGGGGATAGCACAGCGAGCTCTAAGCGCTATATTTAACTTTAATATGAGATTTTAAGCTGAGACTGCATTAAACAAGTTTGTTGGGAGACCAAGGGGAAAGTTGGGTGCTAAGACATTTGAGCCGGCGCAATGACCCCAATTATGAGGAAAATGGGATTTTGGTTATCTAAAGTTGAGGTTTGCAGGAGATTCTGGGTAGGAAACGATTGGAAGATCAACGCAAGCCATACCTCCCTGAATTCCCCCTGATGTCCAGTTTTCAGAAATGTGTGAGTTTGGTAGGTTTCCCTAGATGGCCTTCACGCGCGGGACAAGAAACGCAGGTGAAGAACCTCTTGCAAAACCTGGTCGTTTTGTGATTTTGATGTCGGCACGATACATTTTGGACACTTGCCTGCCGCAGGTACTTGGCCCACCCACACAAGTGAGGTACCATTTAGTTCATGATACCGGGGGGGGGGGGGGGGGGGGGGGGGGGGGGGGGGCGTGGAAAATCGCTGGGTGGTAGGAAATTTGGCCCAACCCGGTGATCTCACAACTTTCCCACACAGAAATGTGAAAAAAGTCGATATTTTTTAGCTAAATTGGAGGTTTGTAGGGGATTCTGTGTAAGAAAACGTTGGGGGATCCACTCAAGCCACACCTCTCTTGACTCCCCAGAAATGTCTGGGTTTGGTAAATTTCCCTAGATGGCCGCCGAGCCTAGAACCAACAAGCATTTACAATGCAATGGTTTCGCCTTTGGAAAAGTTAGAGCTATTGGCATTGTAAATGACAAAATTTGTATTTATGTGTTGGTTTTGAAAACAGATAAATGGTATTGTCATTTACATTGCCATTAGCTTAATCTCTCGCAAATGTGAGACCTATTGTGCCACACACACCCCCCCAGAGCCAGCCACACACACACCCACACAGAGCCACACACAGAGAGCCACAGAGCCACACACACAGAGCCACACACACAGAGCCACAGAGCCACACACACAGAGCCACACACACAGAGCCACACACACAGAGCCACAGAGCCACACACACAGAGCCACAGAGCCACACACACAGAGCCACACACACAGAGCCACACACACAGAGCCACACACACACAGCCACACACACAGAGCCACACACACAGAGCCACACACACACACACAGCCACACACAGAGCCACACACACAGAGCCACACACACAGAGCCACAGAGCCACACACAGAGCCACAGAGCCACACACAGAGCCACAGAGCCACACACACAGAGCCACAGAGCCACACACACAGAGCCACAGAGCCACAGAGCCACACACACACACACCCAGAGCCACACACACACACACCCAGAGCCACACACACACACACCCAGAGCCACACACACACACACCCAGAGCCACACACACACACCCAGAGCCACACACACACACCCAGAGCCACACACACACACCCAGAGCCACAGAGCCACACACACACACACAGAGCCACACACACACACACAGAGCCACACACACACCCAGAGCCACACACACACCCAGAGCCACACACACACCCAGAGCCACACACACACCCAGAGCCACACACACACCGAGACACACACACACACACACACACACACACACACACACACCCAGAGACACACACACCCAGAGACACACACACACACCCAGAGCCACACACACACACACACACACACCCAGAGCCACACACACACACCCAGAGCCACACACACACACACCCAGAGCCACACACACACACACCCAGAGCCACACACACACACACCCAGAGCCACACACACACACACACCCAGAGCCACACACACACACACACCCAGAGCCACACACACACACACCCAGAGCCACACACACACACACACCCAGAGCCACACACACACACACCCAGAGCCACACACACACCCAGAGCCACACACACACCCAGAGCCACACACACACCCAGAGCCACACACACACCGAGCCACACACACACACACACACACACACACACCCAGAGACACACACACCCAGAGCCACACACACACCCAGAGCCACACACACACCCAGAGCTACACACACACCCAGAGCCACACACACACCCAGAGCCACACACACCCAGAGCCACACACACCCAGAGCCACACACACACCCAGAGCCACACACACACACCCAGAGCCATACACACACACCCAGAGCCATACACACACACCCAGAGCCACACACACACACCCAGAGCCATACACACACACCCAGAGCCACACACACACACCCAGAGCCACACACACACACCCAGAGCCACACACACACACACCCAGAGCCACACACACACACCCAGAGCCACACACACACCCAGAGCCACACACACACACCCAGAGCCACACACACACCCAGAGCCACACACACACACCCAGAGCCACACACACACACCCAGAGCCACACACACACACCCAGAGCCACACACACACACCCAGAGCCACACACACACACCCAGAGCCACACACCCAGAGCCACACACCCACACCCAGAGCCACACACACCCAGAGCCACACACACCCAGATCCACACACACACACACCCAGAGCCACACACAGCGACTTTATGTAGTTATTCAAGCCTGTCCCTTTTTAACCTCTGCCTCCTTTTGCCACCGTGGGTTGCATTTTCAGTGAAGCGGATTCAGAAATCGTCATCTGTGTGTGCATACCCACATACACACAAAAAAGTACTAGGTCAGCAGATGTAAGGGTAGCAGTGAGGGGCGGACACCAGAGTAGGTAATTTTCTCTGCAATCTGAGCGTAGGCTGGGCACGAGGCAGCTGGGCCTGGCACATAACCCCTGCCTGATTTAGTTCCTTACAGATCAGGTCATGTTATTGACAAGTTGGTTACAGTCAAACTAACGCATACAGCTCCACATACTGGTATGAAATGGAGTCCTGTAACGGCACAGAGCAGCAGTGAAAAACCCATCAGGTCACCTACGTACAAGAGCTCACTTTACAAAGTATTCTGCTTCCGCACTAGTCATCAACAATAACCAAGATAGACTGGTATCAGACTAGAATTGTCTAGAGATGGGCTTGGACCAAAAAAACTTGTTGTTTGTCAAGCATTGTACATTTGGGTGACAAGAATAATACCCAACAAAAGGTTCTATAATCTGGTGAAATTATGCACATACCCATCGTATTCCTTGTATTCTGGGCTGCTCCCCCGTGTCTCGCTCTAGGTGGATCTGATAGCTGTAACTCCGAAAAAAGTGCATCTTGTTGCACCATTGAGAGGCCTCCAGTCGAGTCTACATTCCCCCTTTTACAAATCAAATCCTAAAACCTTGCAGAAGCGACAGCAGGGCACGGGTTCCATAGTGCTTACTTCGTAACTTGTCTGCACACAGGAAAGATATGCCCGCTAGGAGGTACGACCACGTGATTCTGCGCGAGCCAACAGCATGATCATATACTGAGGCGACCCAATACTCCACAGCTCAAGGAACTCAACTTCTTGCACTTAACCCCCAAAAATGTGTAGTTAAGTCTTAGCGCGCCACATTCCACACAAGCGGACTTATCACGTCACTTGCAGATGCTGCATGTTAAGGTCGTCCTCCTAAAACTCGTCATTAATCATAAGAAATGCAATCAATTCTGTGAGAATCGGCTTGTTAAAATTCTTTTCCGCAGACCGGACACCGTTTGGGAAGACCCAACACTGTTCGCTACACTCTGCTCCAAAGGTCGAATGACTTGAGGCTTTTTTTCACGCAGTTCTCTCCTACGCAGTTGGCAGTCTTGTGTACTGTGAGGAGGCGATCAGTTTGAAATCTGTGACACGACACGCGAAAATGCGCCCTTTCCACAGCCGGTCTTTCTTCATCCAGCGAGCGCCTAGAGGCGACAAATGGTTGTGCGCTCTACGTCCTCACACTCAGACAAAGGTGCATCCGCTCTGACGAGTGGGACGGGGCACACTCACTCAAGACTGCTTTTGCAAGGGCGGAGGTCGGAAAGTCTCAAACTTCAGACGTTTGTTTGCAGCGTGTTCATGTAATCCTCGGCTGCTCTCTGGGTAAACATGCCCCACGCACGCACGATAGACACCAGGTAGCGCGCACTGAAAGAATAAGCATTTACAAGTGGGGCAGGGGCCGGAGACACGGACAGCAGGAGGGGGGGCGGGAATGGGGGAACAGGCACACGGACAGCAGGAGGGGAGCACTCACAAGGACTTCTTCCGGCGGCAGTCAGCCTGGAGGAATGACCCCAAAAAACTAAACAAAAAAAATAAAATAAACCACCGCCGCATGACGTTCTTAAAGGGGCGGGATGAGTAAAAATCGCCGGAACGCCCACGAATCTGCTCGGGGAATGAGTGACGCATCTTTGTTCCAATGGCTAGCCTCCATTTATGGAGCTCGCCAATGGAACAGAGAGGCGGAACAAAGCCCCATACTTGTAAACGAAAGTTTTCGCCTGCGCGAACGCTGCTGCACAGCGGATCGCCAGGCGAAACCTAAAAACGCAGATCCATCACGAAATGACCTGGTTTTGCAAGGGGCAAATGTGTTTTAGGTATATGGGTCAACGGCCAGATTAAGATATATGCTTGCTTTTCCACCAGTGATTTGAAATGTTTGACTTTTTAAACAATGCCTTACAAACAAGCAGTGGCAAAGCCAATGTATTTATACTCGCATAGGTACTGGAGTATATTACATGAGCACCAGGTACTTCACACAAGTTCACAATAACAGACAGAAGGGAAAAAACTGCCTTCATATAGCCTGCTCCATCTTTTTACTGCTTCCTTCCCTAGCTGACTCCATACATATTTTAAATCACCTCAGAATGCAAATACTATTAAATACACATTTCTTTCTTTAGCACTTCCTTCAGTTGAAGTAGCGGCTGAGTACGTGAGTTAATGACTTTAATGGTCCATCTACCTTATATTCCACTTAAACACATGCCTGCGGTTATGGCTTGTTAGGTACAAGCTGTCAGAAGGCGCATACTATTTGTTTCTGTTTTCACTACATTTCCGAAAGCATGCTATTCAACATGGCCAAAATGATTTGCCAAATACAGTGGGGCAAAAAGCCAAGACTGTTTAGGGCGAGGCCATAGCCCTACACCCTGGAGACAATGAGGACATTAAAATGCACACTAGTTGAAACAATTACATTTGTGCAAACTACACAGTAGCTTTATGAGGGCTAATTAAAATGTTAGAGGAGCAGATCGAAATGCTCCAAGACGCCAAAGTCCACATTCAACTTAATAGAGAACCAGG
Source organism: Lissotriton vulgaris (assembly GCF_964263255.1). Lineage (NCBI taxonomy): Eukaryota > Metazoa > Chordata > Amphibia > Caudata > Salamandridae > Lissotriton > Lissotriton vulgaris. The sequence continues at coordinate 1,605,149,072 of NC_141695.1, read as the reverse complement.
TAGAAAAAGTCCAACATGCTCTGCATGCGCCTGATACAGCTTAAAATTTTGTGATCAGGTGGAGTGCACTTTTAGAATCAAAATACAATGAATAAAGATGACCGTAGTAGAAGTTAGTGATCAGACCGTAGGTATCAGAACATCATGCCAGATTGCAACCAGGGTAATTTTTGCATTCAAAAACTAATTTGCATGCAGACAGCATGAACAGCATGTGCGAGATTAACGTTTAGTAGTGAATAGGCAAACCTGCATTCAGAGAGCTGCTGCACTCATTGCCTCCGCACTGCAAATCTTATGCCAACTAATAACGTAGGCTCCCCTTCTTTCCAGTGTTTGTTTTAAGAGGCCAAATTCCAGCCATATTTGCGCTGGGGAGGTATATTTAGTCAAGTAAAAAATTGCTCTGTATGAATTTGCTATCACTGTCCCAGTAATACGGCGTCCTTTCCTTGAAGAGATTCGCTCCCTTACTTGAGATTGCAATTTTGCACGCAATACCTGAAGCAAGGGGTCAAACATTAAATCGAGAAGTTAGCCCTTTCTTGATTTTATTGCCAGGTAAGTCGCAATTTCCTTCCCCCGCAAGGAGCCCAGTTGGGGTTTAAACGTGTTCGTGTTGTCCATAGTTACTCCTAGGTATTTGTAATTAGTTACCAGATCCAAACCTTTCAGATGCCAATTGATCTCTTTTTTTGATAATTCACTGCCATGTTCTAGGCTTTTAAAAAACATTTTTTGCAGGCTGTTACTTTCTGAGAAGGTGGGAGTTGCATTCCGAAGGCGCTGGAGGTCGATGGGGGTCCGGCTTATCACCCGATCATCCGCATACAGCAAATTTGACAGCAGAGTTTTTCCCAATTTTGGTGGGTGACGGGGACACTCAAGTTCTCCTGGAAGGTCTGCAAGGAAATGGTTAAATAGAAGCAGCACTAGAGCGCAACCCTTTTGTCGTCTGGATTTGTTTAGAAACGTGTGTTCCAGCTCCTAGCTTAACCTTAATCCAAGTGTTTGTATGCAGTAATTTGAACTGATCCAGAAGTAGTTTTGGTACTCCCCAGTTTCCCAATTTCCACCAGAGCTTATTACGATCACCATGGTCCAAAGTGGCCTTGTAATCAATGAAACAAAGAAATAGGGGGGGATTTGGCCTCTTTTGCTGCTTTCATCAGTAGGGTCAATGCCATGATGTTTGTAATGGTCCCTTGACCCCGGCAAAAACCTGTTTGGTCGATTGGGATGATGGAATTTTTTAATGCCCATGATGTTAACGCCTCCAAGATTGTTCCTGCAAAGTACTTTGCCTCCACATCTAAAAGGGCAATAAGTCGATAGTTCTTTGGTAGTTTCCTTTTGCCCTGTATGAAAACGGAGCGTATTCTTGATCCTTGCCAATACTGTGGTACGGTCATGGTTTCCTTTATGTCTTTGAACACCGGCGTTCATGCTACACCCCAAAATTCTGCATCGGGTTTATACAACATAGGTGGAATGCAGTTTGGACCAGGGGCACCTGTTGGTCTGCCCCTGGCTATTTGCCTCTTTATGTCAGCTGGTGTGGAGTCATGATGCTCGATTTTAGGAGGTGGATTTAGACCGGACACTGATTTGCATGTGCTGGAGGTTGACAAAGTTGCTCTTAGATCTGATTCTTGGCCGTTACCTGTTTTTATCCTATTAGTTTTGCTGCTGTATTCCATATCCCCTGCGTCTTCAAGGTTTTCCTTATTGCCAGGAGCAGTACCATTAAAGTGAATAACAAGATATCCAGTCCATACTTCCTCTGTTTTGTTGGAGTTTATACCAAGGTGATTTGGATTCTTTATTCCATTGATTATTTACCAGAACCATGCACTATTTTTTTGTTTGACTACATGGAAAAGCTTGGCCCATAAATCATGTTTTCTTTGGTTCTTTTTTTCCCAGTTCCTTCTTTTTATTAATGCCCCCGCTTTCCTTAGAGCTATTTGCCGGTCTTTGTTTAGTACGTGTTTCCGCATCTGTCTCAATGTTCGATTCATGGTTTGTTTTAACATTTTCAATTCTGGGCTAGGTAATATCCTGGTCAGTGCTCCCTCTTGCTGACTCGACCATGCTGCGGACCCTTTCGATAACTTGTCAGCGATTGTCAGCGATGGCTGCAGTAATGTTTTGCCAAGTATCTACCGGTTTTATCATAAGACCTGCTGCTTGAGTATATAGTGTTTTTGCCGCAAGAGATACTGCACCAATATTGCTAGGATTACACCGCAGCCGCTTGAGATTAGTGGCCACTTCAATGTTAGCTCCTACAGATCGCTCAATTTTAAGGAGCGAGTTGAGTTGGCTCTTATCACTTCTTGGGGCAGGTGGTCACTATTCCTTAACCCCTATCCTGAAGGTTTCTACTTTACAAAGCATATTTAGTGATGTAAATGTATAATCCAGATGGGAGGATTGCTTTGTTGAATGGAACATTGCAACAGGTGGTTTATCCTCCAGAAAACGCCCATTCAAAGTTCTTAAATTGAGATATTCAAGTTGCCATAACAGGTGTTTTGAGCAGTTTGTAGGCTTTTTTAATTTTTGGGGAGCCCTGTCTTGGCACTTCCCATGCTGCATTGAGCTCTTTAACCCCTTCCATGCTCATGACAAGGTTAGCTCGTCATGGCAGTTACCTGCGCTGTGCGTTTGACCAGTTGACCTTGTCATGAAAGTATAGTATTCAAGCATTTTCAGCACAGGAGGGGGAAACCCCCTAGCAGCCAAGGTGTTAATGAGGATGTCGCCTACACCAGAACCAATAAGATACAATTTGAAGTTACCTGCCAGGATGATATGATCGGTGTCCTTTTCATCCATTATCTTTTTTGTGGCTTTTATCAATTCCTATGCAGCTTTCAATTTCCGTTTAAGATGGATATATAAGTGTTGATTAGTTTAACTTCTTGGCGCACATGGTTGAGCTCAAGTGCTATCTTTACAGCCTGTATGGCGCTTGATGGTGCAGTTTGAATTTCTATGGGTGCAATTTCTCCTATTGTTGGCATTGATTTTTATTTATTTTTTAAACAATTTTTATCAGTTTGACAACAATTTACTATGCCGCATTGGTAAGAGTCGTAACAGCCATATTCATCTGCATTCCACACGGTATTCACTAGTTAACCGAAACATTTCAGCAGGAAAGTCTATTGTCTCGTCTGCATTCAGTTTGTTACACCAGTTTCAGTGCACTTTGTGTGTGGATGCCGTATAAGTGACCATTTACAGCTGCCCCCCACCACGACCCCAAACCAACCTCAGTCATCCCCAACAACTCCCCTCCCTCCCCCCCCCCCCCCCACCTACCTACCTACCAGGTGTGTCATAGTGGGCCCCTCGCTGGATCTCAGAGGGGCCCAAAATCCTGAACATGTCAAGCAACAGGATCAATGGAAGCACTGTGGTAATAAGTGTCTTACATGCAGGTAGGGGCAGCATTTCATAGATACCCCAGCAAGTGCCGTGATATGCTATGGTGGTCGTGCCTCGGGGCTATTCGCTGGTGCATCAACATCTACATCCTCAGGGGCTGTAAGTTCCAGGACTAGCCTTAACCAGGCTCTCGCCCTCTCCAACGCCTTTCCACTACCCGTTCTGTGTGAACTTTGTAGCCGGACAGCGCCCTCACATTCGGCCCACTTTCGGAATTCATTTCTCCATTTATCCAAACTAGGGCCCTTTTTCGCTTTCCACTGGGAGGTTGTGGTTCTCTTGGCTAGCAGGAAACCCAGGTCTATGAATTTGCTAGTGATTTTGTTCTTTGAGGTGTGGGGAAACCAATGGAGGATACAGTGTGCCATGGAGGGTTGTAGGTCTCTCTCCGTTACATCCATCAACAAGGCTGTCACCTCCCTCCAAAAAGGGTCAAGAGACGGACAGTCCCACAACATGTGTTTGAAATCAGATTCAACCATTGCGCACCTTGGACAAGACGCTGACTGGGTTGGGAAATATTTATGTTGAGTATGCCCTATGTAGGATGTGAAAGTGCACGAACTGGAAGCACAAGTTACTACGTGTGTAACAATATATCTGTAAGAGACATTAGTTAGTGATAGATTCCTTACCTTAGAATATCCCCAGGCGTCAGACTGGATCCGGAAATTGTTGCGTAGCAGTACCCTTGCACGTCGGTAGGCGTCGTCTGCGGCTCCGCGTCAGTCGTCGGGGTCATGGGCGCAGTGATGACGTCGGAGTACTTAGACGCCACCTCCGCGTGCTGACGTAAGTTCTTAGACAGCTTTTCTACGCCAGAAACGCAGAGCCATGCTAAAAACCAACACTGGTGCCATTGAAACTAGGGCCCTGAAAGGGGATGACCTTGACCCTAGATATCGGTACGCAGAACAGGGAGGATGGGTGGGTCGGTAAGGAATCTATCACTAACTAATGTCTCTTACAGATATAGCGTTACACAAGTAGTAACTTGTGCATCTGAAAGACACGTTAGTGATAGATTCCTTACCTTAGAATAGATACCCCCAGCAATACAAACCCCAGTGGAGGGTCTGCGAACCAATAATCACAACAGTAAGTCCTGGAGGACGGAACGGCCAAAGAAGCCATGCCTCCTGACTTGGCTGTCCAGGCAGTAGTGTCTTGCGAACGTGTGCAGCGAGGCCCACGTAGCTGCCTGACAAATGTCCTGCAAAGGGACTCCTCGGCCCAGGGCAGTAGTAGTCACCGTGGCACGAGTGGAATGAGCCCTCAGCCCAACAGGAGGTTCCTTTTTAGCCAAAGAGTAGCACGCTTGGATGCACAACACGATCCACCGAGAGATGGTCCGTTTGTGCACCGCCCGTCCTTTCTTAGCACCCATGTAACCAACAAAGAGTTGGTCATCCACCCGGAACTGGCGTGTGCGATCCAAATAGAATGAAAGCGCACGTTTTGGGTCCAGACGGTGGAGCCGCTCTTCCTCCTTTGAGGGATGCGGAAAGAAGGCGGGCAAGGTGATAGACTGCCCTATGTGGAAGGCTGCGACTACCTTGGGCAGGAAAGAGGGTTTTGTCCGCAACACAACCGTGTCCGGATGGACAGAAAGGAAAGGAAGTTTAGAGGATAGAGCCTGGAGCTCACTCACTCTCCTGGCAGAGGTGATGGCAACCAGGAAAGCAGTCTTCAGAGTAAGAAGGCGGATAGGACAGTTGTGAAGTGGCTCAAAGGGAGCGCACATCAGAAAAGTAAGAACCAGGTTCAAGCCCCATTGAGGCATCACGAAGGGAACAGGTGGAAACGTGTGTGTGATGCCTTTCAGGAATCGATTTACAATAGGGGACTTGAACAAAGATGGTTGATCAGGCAGCCTCAGGAAGGCTGAAAGGGCAGAAAGATAGCCCTTGATAGTACCCAGAGCAGAGCCCTGCTGGGCAAGAGAAAGAAGGAAGAGAAGAACCTCAGAAAGAGGGGCAGTGTGAGGATCCACAGCCTTTGTTGTGCACCATGCCACAAATCTGTTCCACCTGCAGGCGTATACCGACTTTGTGGAGGAACGCCTGGCTGCCAGAATGATGTTACAGACTTCAGGAGGCAAGTCAAATGGCCTCAACTGTCGCCGCTCAATCTCCAAGCATGGAGGTGGAGACTGGACAGGTTCGGGTGGAGGACCGTCCCCTGCTGCTGCGACAGAAGGTCCTCCTGAAGAGGCAGACATACCGGGGGATCGACTGACATACTGAGTAGCTCGGGATACCAGTACCTTTGTGCCCAGTCTGAGCCACAAGGATGACTTGTGCCCGGTCGTGCTTGATCTTCTTCAGCACTCTGGGCAGAAGTGGTATAGGCGGAAAGGCGTTCAACAGAAAGCAACTCCACTCGCGACGAAAAGCGTCTCCGAGCGAGTGCTGCCTTGGACATACCAACGCGCAGAACTGATGACATTGCCCGTCCTCTTCTGTGGCTAATAGATCTAACCAAGGCTCTCCCCACTGCAGAAAGAGACCTTGCGCCACGTCCGAGTTCAGACGCCATTCGTGATCCATCATGCACCGGCGGCTGAGTTCGTCCGCCCTGGCGTTCAAAGAACCTACCAGGTGTTGAACCACCAGGATCACCCCCTGATGTTCAAGCCACTGCCAAAGGTGCAGAGCCTCCTGGCAGAGGGTCCACGACCCCACCCCGCCCGGTTTGTTGCAGTACCACATGGCGGTGGTGTTGTCCGTGAACACCTGCACTACACTCACCCGGACAGAGGGAAGGAATGCCTTCAGTGCTAGACGAATCGCCCGCAGCTCCAAAAAGGTTGATCTGGAGCCGGGACTCCGCCGGAGACCAGTCCTCTGATCTCCGCCTCTACTATGTGGCGTCCCCAGCCCTGGAGGGACGCGTCCGTCACAACTACGTGCTCCGGTTGGGGAAGGGAGAGGGATCTGCCGCTGACCCAATCACGGTCCGTGAGCCACCACTGCAGCTGTCTAGCAGTGCCCTCCGAGATCAGGACATGGTCGGACAGGTTGCCCTGATGCTGGGCCCACTGAAACTTCAGGTCCCACTGCTGAGCCCGCATCCGCCAACGGGCGTGATGCACCAGAAGGATGCAGGAAGCTATCAGTCCCAGAAGCCGCAGTGTCAACCTGACCGAGACTCTGGATGAAGGCTGAAAGATCGGAATCAGAGCCTATGTATCCCAAACCCGCTGTTCGGGATTGGTAAACCCGAAACTGCGTTGAGAACCCCTCCGATGAAAAGGAGCTTATGAGAGGGGCACAGGTGTAACTTTAGCACATTGAAGGAGAACCCCAGCTGGTGCAGGAGGTCTGTCGTCATCTAGAGGTGGCTGACGACTGTCGGGGGCGAGCCCGCCTTCAACAACCAGTCGTCGAGGTAGGGGAAGACTGAAACCCCTAACCTGCGCAGATGAGCTGCGACCACCGCCATCACTTTCGTGAACACCCGTGGGGCGCTGGTAAGGCCGAAGGGGAGCACGGTAAACTTAAAGTGCTCGTGGCCTACCGCAGGTAGCTCCGGTGGGCCGGCAGGACGGGGATGTGGAAATAAGCGTCCTGCAAGTCCAACGCTACCATCCAGTCTCCTGGGTCCAGGGCACCTAAGACCTGAGCCAGGGTCAGCATTTTGAACTTCTCCTTCCGGAGGAATTCGTTGACGTTCCGTAGGTCAAAGATAGGGCGTAGGCCCCCTTTGCCCTTCTTGGGTAACAGAAAGTAGTGGGAGTAGCAACCACAACCTACTTCTGGCCCAGGAACGCGCTCGATGGCCCCCTTGGCCAAGAGGGCCGAAACTTCCTCCTGCAGAAGCCGCAAATGATCCCCCGACACGCGGTGGTATTGCGGTGGCATGGCTGGAGGGGTCGCCTCGAAGGGGAGGGAGTAGCCCCTTCGGACGATTTGCAGCACCCACCTGTCCGAAGTGATGGACCGCCAGTGGAGTAGGTGATGGCGAACCCTGCCCCCACTGGTGTCACATGGGCCTGTAAGCACGGACTAGGAGGGTTTTGAAGCGGACGCTGCGGGGGAAGGTGTGGACTGGCCTCGCCGTTGTCCCCGACCGCCTCCAGGGCGATTTCCACAGCCGCCACCGCGTTGGATGTTAGACTGCGGTGCGTGGCTGGCAGCACGTGTGGGAGCGCCCCTTCCTTGGCCACGAAAGGAACCTGTTTGCTGGCGCGGGGGCGAGAGGCCCAAGGACTTGGCCGTAACCCTGGATTCCTTAAAGCGCTCAAGCGCATGGTCTGCCTTGTCGCCAAAAAGGCGACGGCCATCAAACGGCATGTCCATGAGTGTATTCTGGACATCGGCCGAAAAGTTGGCGGACCTCAACCAGGCGTGGCAACGAATCTTCACCGTTGTTGCCATCACACTGCTTAGTGAGTTGGTGGTATCCAGCCCACACCGGATAGAATATTTTGCTGCATCTCGGCCTTCCACAAGGGCTTGGCCGAGTTTGGCCCGTACCTCCAACGGACACTCTGGCAGTAATTCCGCGACCGTATCCCACAGAGAGTGGGTGTAGCGGCCCAAGAGGCATGCGGTGTTGGAAGACCGCAGTCCCAGACTAAGGGAGGAGAATACCTTTTTGCCGTACTGCTCATACCTCTTTGATTCCCTGTCTGGCGGAACGGACAGGAATGCGGTCTGGGAATTCAAAGCCTGAATGACCAGGCTCTGGGGTGGGGTGGGTGGACAGGAAACATGGGTCGCCGGGGCCGGGCGGTGGCGTCTGGCCACATTCCTATCTAAGGGCGAACCCGTAGCGGGCCTGGACCAAGTGCCCAAAAGAACGTCGGTCAAGGCCTCATTAAACGGCAGCAGAGGCTGGGCAGAGCTTGACTGCGGTTTAAGGAACTCAGTGAGGAGGTTAGTCCTCTCGGCCGCGACGGGGAGTTCAAGGCCCAAGGCCTTGGCCGCCCGCATCAACACCACACTGTAGGTTGCCCCCTCCTCCGTAGCCACGGTTGGAGGAGAGAAAAAACAGTGTCTGGTGAGGTGTCCAGATCACTGGCATCCCCAAGTCCACCTGTCCAGTCTTCTTGAGACTGACACTCCTGTGTCAGAGGGTCCTCAGATCCCTCCCAAAACTCCTCATCAACCATCTCCTGATAATCAGGGTTGTCAAACGATGGGGCCAGTTCATAGAAGGTAAACTTCCCAAGCGGCGTAGAAACCGGATCGAGGCAGGCATTGGGGACGGCGCCGCCCGAGGACAGCGCCGGAGGTGACACCCGAGGGATCGGCGCCGGTGAGGTCGTCAGGTCAACCGGCAACGACCGGATCCCGAAGCAGATCCAGTGGGGCCCTGCGGCACCGGCAGCGTCGAAGCACCCAACAGCTTCGGGCCGAAGCTCCCGACCCGCTAGGGGCTCCAGACTGGTCCGCTGGGCCCGAAGGCGCCGCGGAGCCAGTCGGGGAAGAGAGGGACCTCATGGCCATGAGGAAGCGCTCGATCTCCCCCGGCGTCACGTTCTGCCCAGGGACTGGAGGGTATGGAGCAGGCTGCGACGCCCGCGACTCTGACGGAGCCGCGTGGACGGTGTCACCCGAACCCCTGGCAGCGTCTCTTCGACTTCTTGTGCTTACCCGACGACGACTTCGACCCGGAGGAGTGATGTCGACTCTCGGAGCTGTGATGGCTCCTACCCCGCGACCTGTCCCTTGACCTCCGTTGGGACCGGGACCTCTCGCGGCGTGGGGCCCGACTGCCGGAGTTCGAGTCGCTTGCGGGACCGCTCCCGCCTAGCTTTCGAAGTCAGGGCCCGGCAGTCAGTCGCAATCCTCACAAGGCTTGAAACCTGGCATCCCTATCAGCACCGTCCGGAGTCGCAAGACTCAAGAAAAATGATCAAAAAGTCTAGTCAAAAAGTGACTAAAGTACTGCTTTTTCCAGATCTGCGCTTGCTGGCGCGGAAAAAAGAAGAAGGACGTCATCACAGCGTCGCCGACGGACGCGGAGTCGCAGACGACGCCTAACCGACGTGCAAGGGTACTGCTACGCAAAAATTTCCGGATCCAGTCTGATGCCTGGGGATATTCTAAGGTAAGTAATCTATCACTAACGTGTCTCTTTCAGATTCGCGCGTTTCGCATGCTTTTCCAGGCCCTCTCTACTATCCCATTCCATGCCATATCTGGGACGCCCTTCCCTATGTCAGTTTCCCACTTCGTCTTCAGGGCTGCTAATGGGGGCAGGGATTCTTGTGCCTTGATGGTGCCCGCGGCCACCACAACATATTGGCAGCCCATGGAAGTGGGTGGTTCTTTGAGGCCCGCCCTCCAGTGCTTTCAAACAGCTGCCGCGAGTGCGGTGTGTAGCAGAAAGTCCCGCCCCGGCAGATCATAGCGGGCTTGTAGGTCGTCAAAAGATATCAGGGCACAGTCCTCGTACAGGTCTCCTATCCTCAATAATCCCTGCTATTCCCAGGCCTCCAACCTCTGCCAGGTGCCCCCATGTGGCAGGGCCCTGCACATCTTCAACGGTATGTCAGGGGTGTAAGGGGTCCCTATAGACCCTCTCCGCAGGAGGAGAGATTTGGGAAACCTCCTTATTAGCAGAAGAGGCTAAAATGGATGAGCGACTCCCTTGAATGACAACCACTCCCTTTGCGGACTAAAGCTAGTCTGACGGGTGTCACACCGACTACTCAACTAACACGGGCAAGACACGCAAAGATTTCCTAAAGTGTTGATGATGAGTAGGTAGTAAAGCCTTTATCTTGTTAGTCCGAGTTAAGTGACTCTTATTTGAAATGCTGGTGACTTATTTAGAATAATGGCGACTTAGAAAAGATGTGGTTCAAGTATGAATTTGAGGGGATTCGCTCATACAGCACATCCCATACCTGAATACACACTGAACCTTTCATTTCTCATCTCAATCACCCTGCACACCTAAAAATAGCCCATGGGAACTGGCATTTCCTACAGCCTTACTTTGTTCCCCCTGACCCTCTCATTGGAAGACTTTACTGGGGCTAAGGAATGAAGATGTGCAGTACAAAAGTAGGCCAAGAAGATGTTCAAAATTAATTCCCACGCAAAGTGCAGCAGTGTCAGTAATGTTTTCAAAGGACAGGAGAGCGAATGCATACTTCTGATCATGCACATACCTCTCTGGTGTCAAAAAGGTTCTTCCCAGCAGCTTTAAGGTAGTTGCATAAACATAGCAACCATCCTGCCTAGCTTTGTCAACTCTGGATGTTAAATATCAACCACAACAGCACTTGTGCGGTTGCATTCAGCATGGTCAAGAGACCTAGATTTGCATCCTTAAAGACCAATATTTAGTGTACTAAATCATGAAAATGCATCAGAAGCCAGACTACTACTTTACCAGAGTAAATACCTGAAAACGCGATTCAATGGCGTGTGAACTTGATTGGAAGCCCTTTTTTAGGTCTCGCCTAGCGAACGCAGGGCATGCGCTGCTTCGCCTTGGCGACACTTCTATTGTTGTAGCTTAGGTGCGGAAGGGAGACAAAACATGTGCGCGCCCATACAGCCGATGTGCACGAGCACGGCCTGTCTTTCACCTTGCGGCGTATTGTAAGGTTTTTGTAAGCAGCGCAGCTTGTAACCTTCAAATTTAACAATGGCAGACCTCCTTTCTTTCCCAGCCATTAAGATAAAAGGTGGCACACTGCGCTGCTTAAGAAAAAAATACAATATTGAAAAAATATATTTTTACGAGTCGCGCCTTTCTTTTCTTCGCCCCCTAAGTGGCTTGAATGAATGTATGTAGCGCCTCTGGGCCTGCCGCCTTTCAGCAGGAGCTCTGGCTGCTGTCCTGTGTCGGGTGGTGTTCCTCAGTGCTGCGACTCTAGATGGCCATGGACGCTCCTGTCACCATCTCTGGGCGGGGCTCCTGTGCCCTGCCCCCGGGGTAGATATTGCTCTGCCAGCGCCTTCCCCAGAGCCGGTGGGCGGCAGGCAACAGCGTGGAATATCGGGGGAGCCGTGAGACGGTGCCAAGGAAAGGAAGCTGTAGCACTCAATGTACTGTGGCCTCTGAACCGTGGAAGAGGGAGGAAGCGGAGCCACATGCCTGACAAAACTGGGCAAGGCCCGACCATCACAGGCTGAGTGACCGCCACCCCCCTCTGCCCTGCACACACAAGCACCCCCAATGCTGTCACGGTCTGCAGTTACAATCAGATGCCATCATATCCGCACACTGACACCCACACTGTCTCCAAAACCATGCCACCCTTCACACACACTCCTACCCAACTGTCAACGATAACCTCAACATACACTGACACCAAAACACCTTTCCCCCTCCACTCAGGCACTGCAACCTGCCAACTCCCACGATGACACCCGCCCGCTGGAGCCCCCCCAAGTCTACTTCCTACACAGAGACACCCCACTCTGGTACACAAAGCCATTGCTCTCACGAAATCACGAAAAGCACCGACAGACTCTCATACACTGACTGCCCACACTTCTACACCATTGCAATAGTATCCCTCACCCAAACAGCTCTCACAGCCCAGGAAACACCATTCCCCCTCACACTGCACACTGACAAACCCAACCTTCACACCTCCCTATCACTGACGCACCCACATTGACAGGCTCCCCAGACTACCACCCTGTCACCTGGGACCCTGTCACCCGTCAGTACTCCGCTCACCGGATGACACCCTCACCATGCCTGCCTACTCTATTTAACACTGATGCTTCTCTCACCGACCCCCCTACATACACTGATGCCCTGACGCTCCACGCGCCATACTGGGTTCTCATTGAAATGTGTAAAATTCCTGGGAACCAAGCAGATTGTTTTCACTTTGCCCGTTAAATTGGTTTATCTTCATAGTATTTTCACATCATGCAAAAAGCGTGTTATGAGAGCAGAAGAGCGCAAGCATCACTGAGGATCACTTTTTAGACTTCATATACAAGGCAGTATGACTTGCGTTCATGGAGCCAGGCGGGTCTGATCAGAGGCGCCGCTCGGTAACTACGATTGAGGGGAGGAGGGGGGGCGTGAACTTCAGGTTTTCAACAATCACTTCGGATGGAATGTTAAAATACATAATATAAACAAGCAAGGCTTATGAGAGGGGCTTTAGGAGCAGTGTTAAGGGAGAATAATACAGATTGGGAGGGGTGGTAAATGAGAAAAAACTATTTTTTTAATTACCATTTGCTAATATTTTCGAAGACTTTCAAACCAGAGAGGGTGTGTGCGTTTGTCTGTATGTATGAAGAAATTCCTTGACTGAAAGCACCTGTACTAAACTATTCAACAGAAAATACATCAATTATGGGTTTATAACATCCCCAAACGCCCCCCTGAAGCTACGTCCCTGATCCGGATTCTGGAAACAGGCAGGTCCTAACAACCATCCAAACTCTAGGCGGCACCCAATGAGGCCTACGCTCTCTGCGAGCACGTTCACATAGAGAGAAGGCGCTCCCAAGATTGTGGGGTAGGTGGTTGTCCACTCTGAAGCAGCAGATGCCCAACTCCTGGAGGTACTAATTAGCCACCAGAAAATACTTTGCAAGTCCACCCAGGACAGACAGAGGTGCAACCCCAGAGGGGTGGTTAAGCCCCGGTTCTAAGGTTCCAATTGGCACCTCCCCCCAGTTTCGAGTCGAAATGTTAAACATCTCCACTTTCTCAGTCTGGACTGAATATACTATTCACAGAGAGGCAATTTTAATTCAAGCAATCGCCTCTATGCTATGGATGTAAATGTAGCATTTATGCGAGTTTGAGCTATTGACATTACAAATAACAATGCCTTTTATTTTTGTTTTCGTTTTAAAAACAACTTAAAAGCATTGTCGATTATAATGACATTAGCTTAAACTTGGGAAACTGCGTGACCTATTGCATTGCAAATCCTTGTTTTTCTTTGGTTAGAGAGAGAGAAACAAGCAGGAAGAAGCTTCAGTGACTAAGAGCACCAGAGCCAGAGGAAACAATAACCCAGTAGGTGCTTTCTTATATACGTTGCTAAATGCTTTGGTTCGTTTCAGATGAAACTTCGTTTTAACTATTCTCAAAAACTCAGTACAGCCTCTTAAAAGAGTTCAGAAAAAGAAAAATCTCAATGCTATGTATATTATTACACTGCAAGATTCTGTGCCAGTTTGGAATCCAGATACCCTCTAAATCCCCATTATCACTCCAATCACCGCAATTCATGGTTCCACTGAGAGTGATATGGAAATTGTGTATTTAATTTCAGCATTAATACAGGACTAAACATACAAAAATAAAAACTGTTTTCTAAATCAATTTTTCAGAACTTATTGAATTGCTTTAAGCTTTTGATCCAAAATGAATACAGACCTGGGTACGCAAATGGGGCAAACACCTTTTGCTACACATCATGCTATTATTGGTGAGGCGACAATCTTCTCTTTTCAGTCTCATATCCAACGCTTGTTTCTTTGTGAGGAGAAATGTAGCAATAGAGACAGGTCTGGTGTTAGCTGCCAGCCTTTTGGGTTTGTAATTTTTTGGGGTTTTTTGTCAGGGTTTTTAAAAACATGTTTGTGGAAGCTGCTGGACCCATGACAGTATAAAAAAAAATACTAGCAAAAAGATGTTTGGGTCTCAGTAAGAACAAATTGCCATAGTAGTCCCTAGGGCTAGAGATTACTACTTTGTGTGCGGTTGTGTCCCCTGTCAAAGTGCAGCAGGAAGTCATTAACAGTGAAATTAGTCAATGTTTGAAGTGGGCTCACTCACTGCTGCGTGCTTTTAATGGGCAGAAGGAAAAAGTTAATGACAACAGACCAACTGAATAAGTGAGATGTTTGAAAGCTCCTATATGTAAATTACAAACATAATTTTAGTAAAATCAAAAGGTCTGAGCTGGGGGGGGGGGGGGCATTGCTAACTGACAAACATGGCGTACCTGCCGTAGCTGAGCTCCTGGATAGGTTGACAAATTCGGTCATAATCTGCGGGGAGGGGGGCATTCACTGCACCACACTGTCTCTAAGCCCATGTGTGAAGGAGTGAGCCCGGGCTGGAAAGTATCCGGCCCGCCCAACCTGAGAAAACTGTGTGACTGCCATCAGAAAACACGGTCTGTTGCGACCATGCCAGACAAAAATCCCCTTTAATGTACGAAAACCAACAGATCTCCCTATACCCATTAAGGATCAATGCCAAAGGACTTTCTACCAAGCAGTAAAAAAAAGACTCTCAGGGCCCTCAATCTTAAATAAGCACTATTATACCCAGCCCGCCATCAGAGCATGCATGAACAGAAGTCATACTTATTCGAAAAACCTGAGGAGGTTGCAGACTGGATAGAAACGGCATTTCCAAGTACGATCTCAGGAAGATCAATGTAATATACACACCGAGACTCGCAAGCACAGCGGACTAGGATGGTGCGTCTACAACGGATAAACTGCAACACTGCATCAGTCAGTCAGTCCCTCCCCGAAACAAGTATTGAAGAGTCAACAATCAGCGCTACTCACTGCGGTAACGCTCAACAGGACCGCCCCCTTCCTCAGTAGACTTCTCTGAAAGCACGAATGTGCACCCGGACTCTGAAAACAGTCTTGCTTTATTCCCCACTATCATCATAGAAAATTACTTTTTGGAATAATACCCCCGAGAGACTGCTCCTGGTCTCATACTGCCACGATGTATCAGAGCTAATGCCCTTTGTGTATGCCCCACCTCACAAGAATATGTTAGTAGTATACAGCCGAAGTCCAAGCAGCTGCCCTCTACTTATGTGATTCAAGTCTCACGGAGAGCAGCATACGCATACAGAATGCATCCGCACGACTCATCCTCGACATTCCCCGCCACAGCCACATATCAGCCCACCTGAGAGACCTGCACTTGCTCCTCGTCAACAAAAGGATCACGTTCAGGCTCCTCACCCACACACCCAAAGCGCTCCACGACATAGGTCCTGAATACCTCAACAACCGCCTCACGTTCTACACACGCAAACTCCGCTCCGCCAGCCTCGCCCTCGCACCGTCCCACGGATTCGCAGAACTACAGCCTGAGGACGATCATTCTCCTACCTGGCGACCAAGACGTGGAACTCCCTCCCCGCCCACCTACGACTGCCCCAGGACCACCTCACTTTCAGGAAACACTTCAAGACCTGGCTCTTCGAGCAGGAGCGGTACTCCCCCCACCCTCCCCCCAGAGCCTTGAGACCCTCTCGGGTGAGAACCGCGCTCTACAAATGTATTGATGGATTGATTGATTGGGAATGCACACTGGCTACAGTTGAAATGTTTACAGTTTTGGCTAATGGTTTGGTCTACCACAGTTTTTAGGGTAGACCCTGTACTGGTTTATAGAATGGATATCTGTTCATCTGGCTCACCCTCAACAATTGTCCGGGGAAGCCCTCGCTCTCGTGTAATTGAAGGTCACCGTACATTATGCACTCACCCATGGCTACATTAGGCAGATATAATATCACATGAAATGTCAGGGGCATGGGCTCAGTACACATAGAATATATGCAAAGCTGAACAGGAGAAAAGCGCAGATTGTCCTACTCCAAGAAACCCACATCACTAATTCAGAGGTTATCAAGTTAGGTAAAAAATAGAGAGGTTAAGTGTTCAACACATCATACATGCCCACAACTCTCCGCCTTTTGGGCCTATGTCCGACATGTTCCTGCCCAAGTCTCTATCCCAGGGCCTCTGTCACGAGTACAATAGGTACTGTAACGGGCATCTCAAATGGGGGAGCAATGGAAAGCCGTTTAGTGGGTAGGCGACATAAGACACAGCGAGTACAGCACAGATTCGCCAACTTGGCCTTACTTGTTGCAAAGCGCTCCATCACTATGAGATAGAAGAATATGCTCCCTTCTGCCACACATAGCTGGCATGAGGAAGTAATCAGATGGAGGAGGGCAGGGAGTGCAGTCATACGTAGGGAGGAGTACAGAGGCCTACGGAAAATCCAGATATCGCTGGAATGTTGGAAATATTTAAAGCTGCAGAACACACAGACACATGACGTGAAATGAGACAATAACACTCCACATAACCAACAATGGCACTTGCATTTGACCATCCAACAATGCACAAATCTGAATAACTGTGGTTGCACAGTGCAATCCCACTAGAGATGGCCCCTTCATAGACAGACTGGTAGGTGTAAGCCACGTGGGTGGGACTCTTGAGATTGTTTATTACTGCATATATCCGTAAACTAGCTGCTTTATATATGTAAGACAATGTGCAACTGTGTAATCAGATACGGTTGTTGGTTCATTTATCAGCGAATACCAACTGTAGCACTATCGGTTATGAACTCACAGAATGTCACTGTATGCTTTGTGTTACAGTGGATATCTGCAACAATGTACAAGTACAAAATCAAAGTTTGTGTTAAAAAAACAGAACTAAAAAAAAATAATAATAATCCAAAGATCCAAGCTAACAGCAGACCCAAACAGAACGACTTTAACCCAAATTCAAAAGGCTTTATTCGATTTTCAGAAATAAAACCATGAAAGCATACATTAGAAAGTGCCATAAACATTGATTATACATTGTGCAATTGTAACATTCACCGAGATTAAAAGTCTTATTGTACAGTACCTATCATATATAAGTTCATATAGATTTTTATTAAAACCTGATATTCCAATAAAAACAGGAAAATCTAAAAATAGGGTTAATTCTCGTGGTTATTACATTGAATTCCAGAACTTGATTGCTAGTTTTAGAAAGCTAGATACAGCAAGGATAATAAATTCATTTTCTAGCTGTTGCAACCTAATAAATGCTAGTCTGCAAGTGCGAATCCCCCACGCCCTTAAAATTGGTTTCAGAAAAGCCCCCCTTGGTGCCTGGTAAAATTTGCAAAATAATATACAATGGATATTTGATTGAATAGAAATATCATCACATGGGCATGTTAGGTTTTCCCTTGACCAATTGTTACAATCTGGGAAGGTGGTCAAGCGGAAAAATGTACCAAGCCTAAAACAGGTCAATAGCATGCGAGAGTAGCAGCTCGGTTTAGTTAGAAGATACCGTTGGATCCCTTCATGGGTTGTAATTTGCTGGTATCCGATAACTGTAATTTTAGCTTTTTCCAAGCCCCACCTCTTGTTGGCTAGATGGTCAAGGACCATCTTTTTTTTAGTGACTTTCTAGGCACCACTTCCATGCTTAATGGCCTCGTAAAGTATTCTGGATGTCCAATCTCAGTCAGCATATTCTTTACATAAGTGAGCCATTTGATATTACTTGCTCCGTCGAGTTTAAGGCAATCGGTGATTAAGTCTCTATTTAGTGAAGTCTCAGGTGTAACCCATACCTTGTGCCACAGAAGCATGGGCGCGATTTTTATGACGTCTGAGATATATGGTAGGCCCAGTTCAATGTGTGTGATGTAAGTGGCTGTCGATTTGGGGGCCCCTAATAAGTATACCCCAGAGACCTGAGCCATATACAGCTGTGGAAAAAACATTTCGCCTTCTAGATTAGAATCAGGTCTTTCACAGGTCTGCCCCCTAATTTAGCCGCAAAGTCATTCAGAGCGCCTATTGCCGGGGAAAACGCTAAATGTCTGGCACTCAATGTTGCATGCCAGTTACCCTTTCTGTCGAAATTTATTCCTAGGTAGGAAAAAAATCGCTCTTTGTTCTCGATCCTCTTACCATCAAGGAATTTGGACAGGGTGCCCTCTTTGTCCCAGGGCCACATGCCATGGTGTATGTTTTTGTGGTATTAACTTTAAGCCCTCTATCTCTCATAAAGTTAGTAAATTTCAGAACAGCCCTCTGTAGGCCGACCCTGGTTCGAGACATAATAGCGGCATCATCAGCGTATAAAAATAATGGCGCTGATGTTCCCATGATGATTGGATAGTCGTACTGTGACTCCCTAAGGTGTTGGCCGATGGAGTTTATATATAGGGTGAAGAGAAGGGGTGCTAATATGCACCCCTGTCTCACACCCATCCTGTAGGAAACTTGCCTGAGCACTCACCCATTCTGCCATAACGTACCCTAGCGCCGGCGCCCCTGTATTATTCTTTAATAAATAGGAGGATTTGGCCGTCTATACCCATATCAGTTAGTGTAGACCATAGTATCTCATGGTCCACACAATCAAAAGCGGAGCTCAGGTCCACAAAGGTGACAAAAAGGTTTCCCTTTTTGGCCTGAGTAGATTTGGATATGACTAAGGCCAGGTTTAATCCCTGCTCTATTGTGCCTTTTCCCGTTCTGAATCCATACTGTAAATTTGAGATAGCGTCATTCTCCTCTGCCCATGTTTGGATCCTGTTTAAAATTATGCAGCCCGCTACCTTCATTAGTGGGTCAAGTAGCGAGATTGGGCGATAGCAGGCTGGGTCATGTATGTCCCCTTTTTTAAAATTGGGACAACTATTGCTTCGGTCCGGGACAATATAAACCGATAGTGATTTGTGTGGTTTAAAACATTTGTTAGCATGGGAGCCCAAAGATCGATCTCAGTTTTGTAGAAGTCTATTGGGACTCCGTCCGGGCCCAGGCCTTTGCCTGAGGGGCTTTCTTTGATTGCCTTAATGACCTCCTCACAATTAAAAGTAATACCTAGCGGGAATACACTAGGTGGATTATTGTCGTATTCAGTGCATGTCTTCTCAGTCCTAGAATTCACTGGGTCAAGGGGATTAACTTTGTTGTAAAGATGTTTAAAGTGATTCACCCAAGTTTCCCAGTTAATAGCTATATCTATGACATCTGTCTCTTTATTCTGCAAGTAAGGAGCGTTAACCGCCTTCCAAAAAGCGGTATTATCCTTACTTTTTGAGGCTTCATACAGAGCCGACCAGGCCTCCTGCTTCAGTGATAATTTCCTGGTTTTAATAGCCGATTGATACAGTTTTCTAGCTTGACGAATCTCCACGGGGATCTTGGTGATGCGTGCAGTGCCCTTTTCAGGGCTGTAAGTGCTTTTGTACAGCTATTATCAAACCAGCCATGAGGTCTATTTAAGTCTGGTAGGTATTCCCTGGTTAATAGCTTTTTCAACTCTGCTTGAATTTTTAAAAACGAGCCCAAGACTTTTGATGGCTCCTCAGTTTGTGACAGACAAATTTGCATATCTTCGTCGTTGTTACCTTGTCCCATTTAATAGAGTATCCATTTTTGGTTGCTAGGTGAATCAGGGGTTGGTATAAAAATGTGTCCTCTGAGGTTCGTTGACGCCCTTTAATTTTTACATTGAAAGAAATTGGGTAGTGGTCGCTAAAGACTACATCAAGTGTTTCCCATGATGATTCTAACCCTGCATGGGTTGCAGATAAAAGTGTAAAATCAATCGTTGAGTTAAAGCCCCTCCCGTGAAAAGTTGGCTGAAACGGGATGAGTGGGGAGCATAACTCATTAACATAAGACAAATTAAAATGGAAAATCATGTTATTCAACATGTTACCAAGTTTCGAGTGGATGAAGTGGGTGGGGTTGTCATCCTTGTGCTCGCCTAGGCCGCAAATGCCCGTCGAACCATTGGGGCAGACGGTACAATTAAAGTCACCCACCCAAATCAAAACCATCTCCCTTGCTAACTGATCCTTAAGAGTAGTGACACTGTACATGAGTTTGTTAATTACATTTTCCATGATGTTTATTGGCACATTATTATAAAAATGTATTAAAGTCATGTTCTTTACATAGCCCCAGCTAATTGTTAAGATCTGGTCAAACTCAGTGGTCGTGTACTGAAAACGTATATACACAGGCCCCCTTTGTTTCTCCCCTGGAGGCTTACTAATGCAGGTGTGTGAAGGGTCTGAAACCAGAGTAATGTAATTCATCTATAGTCCAAGTTTCTTGAAGGCAGAGTATATTATACTTGGTGACTATGTCTTACCACGGTTGGTAAGTCACTTTGTTTAACAGTCCTGCGACATTCCAGGATAGGATATTATGACTAGATTTTATCCCCTTAGGGGGAGTATTGTCAATGATATCTCTGGCTATCGTGACCCTGGTTGAAGGAGGGACTGTCTTTATTTGATGTTCAGCTTGAGACCTAGGATCCATTGGTGATTTGTCGATTTCATTCTGGCCCGGGTGATGTATTACCCCTTCCGCCCTCTTTTCCTGGTCACTGTTTTTGTTCCCAGCCCTGACTAGGTATACATTACTCTGCGAGCTATTTAGATCCGTTGAAGATAAAGGGACAATTGCATGAAATTTCCCCTCTGAATTATTCATCGTCTGTCAGTCTAAATTGTCCAGACCTGTTAATGCCTCATATCGGTTGCTTAAAGGGAGAGACCATTGTGGGGTATAAACTGCGTGTTGTTTTCTGCAATGGTGGTAAGAAAAGGGCCTATCTGCATATGGTTGTGGTGGATAGAAGGCCACCTGTCGACTGGGAAGCCTGGGCGGTTTGAACTAGAGGGATACGTCTGGAACTCTTGAAGGTCTCACAAATAGGTCTAGTGTCACGAGAGGTCAATAGAGATTGGGGGTAGAAGTAACTCAGGTCACGAGTTGATATTCCTCCACCTCCTCTCTCTAGATACCAATCTACTATGTGGTTACTACCCTCCGGTCCCTAAAGTTAATGATTAGGACGTCCCCCTCTATATCTTTGGGTCTGTGCCCCACCCAAGCTAGTCTTCTCACAAATACAATTTCGTCATTTATATTGGGGGGCAAAGGTCTGTTACTTCTTAACCAATAGATAGCTTTGTTTTTGAGTTCTATGTAATATTCTGTCCTCCCTGCTGCCAGCTCTGGGACCCCGGTGAGTACTATGACGTATAGAGCCGCCTCAGATGGCAAGTCTATATGCTGCCCAATCCCTTTTCTGTACCTATCCGGAGAATGTGCCCTTGTAGTGTTTACATTAATGATTTCTGGCATATTCACGTGTCCTGCTGGTCTCACTTCCCTGGTTGACGTCGGGGGCACTATCTTTGTTAGCGGGCACCAGTATGGTCTCTTTGGGTGACAATGGAATATCCCCAATGGTATTGGAGTCGGTAGATTTCTGTCCACAAGTAATGTGGAACTGATTGTGGGCTGCCAATTCCTTTAGTAATTTACTGTTGGAAGTGGATGCTTCCGCTATGGTGCCCAATTGTTCGCTCAGCCTCTTTACTCTCTGCGTGAGGGGCAGTAGTAGGGATTTTACTAGGTGTTCTATGCTCTCTAGAAGCCCTTGAGTGGAGACGGGTGCAGGGGGTGGTACTTCGTACGTAATCTTTGGTGCTAAAGTGCCTTGGCCCTTTAAGGGGCTTGTGCGAGTTCTAAGTGTTTTAGCACGTCTACCCCTATGGCAATCCCCGCCCCGCTTTCTCTTTAATGTAACCCCTTGCCCTGGGAGTTTATGTTGTATGTAATTTTTCTTATTCCTAGGGTAAGGAATAGGTGCCGGAATTGGTGAAGACTCCCCCAGGGTAGAATCTAAAGAAGGGTCCAAGTTAACAATGTTGATGTCTACCCCCTAGGAGGTTCTAGTATTGCCAGTCGGTCTTGTAAAAGTAAAGGAATACTGGGGTCGCTATTTAGGTTTTCTTCAAAGAGTTGTGTAGGTGGAGAGATTACTGTTTGGATAGAACCCAAGGATGAACGCTTGTTGTGGTGGAGTTCTAAGGACATGAAGTGTTCAGTAATTGCTATCTCGTGGTTTAATTGAGGCAGCCTTAGTTAATAAGTGGTCTAGCATCCCTCTAATGGTCTCTCCCACCAATGGGTTCCGCCCTTGCTTAAATGTGTGGTCATATTGTTATTGATTACGACTGGACAACTTGCAATGTACAGAATAAACAAACAATAACGTAAACCGTGGGCACTTCAGTGACAAATCCCAATCATTAACTGAACAGAGTCTCTTACTTTATGTCCAGTATCATTAATTCAAGAGGTGTGCCCCGGCCCGGCCCCGGACGGCCACAGGCGGCCCGCCCTTAGCCCGGGCTTCTCCCGGCGGGACGAGGGACCAGGCGGGGCTTTATTAGCCTCCTGGCGCGCACTGATGGTCTTCACGCCCCGCGGAATCCTATGGGTTGTAGGCAGGAGCAGCCTGACCGGCGGAGCCAAGCCCGGCCGGTCAGTATCCTCGAAAGTCCCCGGTAAAAGATACAGCAGGGGGCAGGGGAGGCAGAGCCAAGCCCAGCCACGGGGATAACAAGGAGAGTTTCAGGCTTTCACAGCCACCCACAACGATTAAACAGCAGCCAAAGATTTTAACCCCGAAATTCAATTCTTTTCATCGGCAACTGTCAGCTCCACTTGGGTGAGGACAACACTGAGGTTAGATAGGTCTCTTCACTGCCAGATCTGCAAAGTCTTTGCAGGGATGACATGGCAGAAACTACTTACATTTCCCCAGGCAACAGCTTACACTAACACCGTTATTTTGAAATCTGCTCAGTGTACAGATTAATTGAAAGGAGTGATTAAATACAGGTGAACCGTAATGGACTCACATTTGGGCCACAGTCTACAATTCACTTTGAATTTCAACTAAATACCCTTCACCTAACCCTAGCGATGCAAAGGGAGAGAGTGCAGTCAAGAGAAAAAGAAACAAGAAAGAAAAGGTATGGTGTCTTAGGGAGAGGCAAAACAGTATAGATGAAAAAGTGACAAGGGAAGCAAGAATTAATAAAACCTAAATCTATTCAACATCTGGATGAGAAGAAAAAAAAGTGACTACCTGAGTGTAATTTCATTGTGCAGCACATAATGAAACATGTTTGAGGAGAGCCCAAGAAATTCACTTAACCCGTTAACCGCAGTGATAATTCCGCCACGGTGCGGGCGTTTTCGTGCGCGGGTGCTGCCATTGGCCAACGGCAGCAGGGAAAGGGTTAATATTGGTGAGCGACACAATTCAGAGCAAGGATGCGATGAGAAACGTAGCAACTTACCTGAGAAACAGGCAAAAAATATGAAGCGAAAATAAGGTCACTTGGTAAAATGAGAGTAAAGAATTTAACTCGACAATAACCCTCGACTGGTTTGGCATCTGTCGTGATGAGTGCGACCCTGGTTCAAGGCTTAGAATTTTGAGCCACCCGTGTCATTATATATTAGCAACACCAAACTGAGGAACAGGATGTTGCCTTCCTAAAAATCTAATGTGCAACAACAAATAAATATAGGGCGAAACTGTTGTATGGTAATATTTTGTAATTATCCTGTAACCTTTTACTGACTATGTGGAAGTGAATGAGGATTGATATATTTACTTTATTACAGAGCCAAAATCAGTTTACTTGAAGATACTATCGCATTTTTCTGCATTTGCAAGGATGGCTTTCCAGCTCTTAGTGGACACCGCGCACCTGCTTACATGACTGCCTAAATAATAGCAGAACATTTTCAAAACCTCATTTGATCGGTGAATGCACTGGACAGGAGGTCAAAAATCAATATGGTTTACTTTAATTCAGTCATAAAATAATTAAATGAGATAACCGTCTCAAAACACTACTTCATTATTGTTACAACACAGGTTACAAAGGTCGTCTCTTGTGCAATGTTAACACATTCATATTCTAATTTGGAGAGATGAAAAAAAATGTAGGAAAAATAAAATGAAATTGCACCACTGCCTGATGAGCTAAAGATAAATATATAATTTATAACTGTCGGACTTCTACGGGTGAACAATTTCCAATCCACATCTCGAAATTAATTTGATATTGAGCATAGGAGTTTACAGAAAAAACGTAAAGATCTAAATAAAGATGTGGTACTTCTGAAGCAAAATATTATACAATCCTCCTATCGAAGGACTAACATCAGCATCTATAATATAGTTTATGAACTCTTTATTACAACGCATTTGTCACTTCCCATTACTTTTACTAAGTTATTCCAACAACACATTCCGGTAAAGTTAAACGGCTAGCATGACTTTTCGAACAATAAGATAAGAAATTCATAGCTTTTCCATTGTTGCCTTAGAATCAGATTTTAACCAGCAAGTAATCTTTTCAACCAGAACGTCTTACTTGCCTAAAACATTATTATAGGACTTTAAGCACGCTGCTTACCACTAAATATAATATAGCCTGGTGCTTTAAGATAAATCAACATTGATTAATGCATGCACAAAATTACACAACAAGCATTTGCAATGCAATAGGTCTCGCATTAGGAAAGTGAGCTATTGGTATTGTAAATGACAATTTTTTTAAAATATGTGTTGGCTTTGAAAATATATAAATTAATAGCATTGTTATTCACAAAGCCAATAGCTTATACTTTCCTAATGCGAGTCCTATTGGGCGAGAGGGGGGGGGGGAGAGCGAGCGAGGGGGAGGGAGAGCGAGGGGGAGGGAGAGCGAGGGGGAGGGAGAGCGAGGGGGAGGGAGAGCGAGGGGGAGGGAGAGCGAGGGGGAGGGAGAGCGAGGGGGAGGGAGAGCGAGGGGGAGGGAGAGCGAGGGGGAGGGAGAGCGAGGGGGAGGGAGAGCGAGGGGGAGGGAGAGCGAGGGGGAGGGAGAGCGAGGGGGAGGG
The DNA here is from genome assembly GCF_964263255.1 of Lissotriton vulgaris. NCBI lineage: Eukaryota > Metazoa > Chordata > Amphibia > Caudata > Salamandridae > Lissotriton > Lissotriton vulgaris. The sequence continues at coordinate 1,605,124,150 of NC_141695.1, read as the reverse complement.
AGAGCGAGGGGGAGGGAGAGCGAGGGGGAGGGAGAGCGAGGGGGGGGGAGAGCGAGGGGGGGAGAGCGAGGGGGGGGAGAGCGAGGGGGGGGAGAGCGAGGGGGGAGAGCGAGGGGGGAGAGCGAGGGGGAGAGCGAGGGGGAGAGCGAGGGGGAGAGCGAGGGGGAGAGCGAGGGGGAGAGCGAGGGGGAGAGCGAGGGGGAGAGCGAGGGGGAGAGCGAGGGGGAGAGCGAGGGGGAGAGCGAGGGGGAGAGCGAGGGGGAGAGCGAGGGGGAGAGCAAGGGGGAGAGCAAGGGAGAGCAAGGGAGAGCAAGGGAGAGCAAGTACGACAAACTCCATTTGTGAACGCGAGTGAAAGATGGGTACGTGGATCATGCATGAGTTTACAACACTGGGAAGAGAGCTGAAGGGAGAGAAGATGAAGAAGCAGTTCCAGGGAGAGAAGAGAGAATGGAGCGGGCACGAGACAAAAGAGAAGGAAAGGGAAAGGAGTAAGATGTAAGATGATTAAGCATAGAATAGGACACAAGAAAGATAGGCAAGAGTGAAACGGAGCAAGCACCAGGATTAGAGTAAGGAGGGAGAAAAAAAGCAAAAGAAATGTGACGAAGAAAAAAAGTAAAACGAGACAATAATGTTTTAGAGATAGATGGAAAACAAGAGGGAAAAGGAGGAGCGACATTAAGAGGAAGGCAAAAGAGAAATAATCAGAACCCGAAACAGTGGATAGGGAAAAGACGCATACCATACTGATGAGAAGATAGACAGGAGAGAGTACATGCGGGAGGGAATGGGATAACAAGCTCTCAGCATTGCTGTGGCAGGGGTGGAGGGGGGCGGGGAGCTGCAGCCTTTGAAGTCTGATGCTGAGGCACAGACAAATGGTGGTGTGTTATGTGGCTGGCGTGCACGCACCTGTCTCACATGAACTATATGGGATACGCAGCCATTTTGGTAGACTTCTTTTCCACTTACTATAATTCCCGCCAGCAATGCGCAAGCGCATTGGCATGCAAGACCTAAACAAGCACTGGCGTTGCCAATAGGTTTCGCATTTGGAAAGTTGGAGCTATTGGTTTTGTAAATGACATTTTATATTTATATATTGTTATTGACAATGCCAATAACGATATATAAATATAAAATGTCATTTACAAAACCAATAGCTCCAACTTTCCAAACGCGAAACCTATTGGCAACGGCAGTGCTACAGAAAGTAGCAAGACAAATACAGGCAGCAGCAGGGTGCACACAGACAGCAGCAGAGGACATAAAGACAGTAACACAACAAAAGAAAGGTAGCAGCAGGACTCACAGAGACAGCAACACAACAACTACATTCAGCAGGGCACATAAAGTCAGCAACATCGAACAAACAAAAAATATAGACAGCTGCAGGGCACAAACAGAGTAGCACAGCAAAAATATGTGGCAGCAAGGCAATTGCAGACAACATTAGGGCGCATACAGAGAGCACCAAAACAGATTCAGATAGCAGCTAGACACATTCAGACAGGTGTCATGCACACACAAAGAACAACATAACAAATACAGGCAACAGCAGGGCACATGCAGACACCAGCAGGACACATACAGATAGCAACACAACAAATACAGATAGCAGCAGGTCACACACAGAGAGCAATACAACAAATACAGGCAACTCATACACAGAGAGCAACACAACAAATACATTTATCAGCACGTCGCACGCAGAGAGCAACACAGCAAATACAGACAGCAGCAAGGCACATACAGACAGCTGCAGGGCACACACAGAGAGCAACACAACAAATAGCGGCAGTAGGGCACAAACAGACAGCTGCACAGCTAAGGCCTAGGAGTCCCGGTATCCGAATGACCGAGGTATGTACTGTTCGAAAACAAATGATATGGACTGCAACACAACATGCAGCAGCACAGAGAGCAGTGTGGTGCACCCCATAGTAGGTGGCAGAATTCTTACCTTCTTACAATCACACTCAGTTACGGTGACAAACACCACAGAGCTTATAACAGTGCTGCTACCTAGTTACAGCCAACACCACAACCTGATACTACGGGCTGCCCCCTAAAACTGGTGCTGTCCCCTGAGCCACCTCTGGAAGCGGCGCTGGTGCATCCTGCAGAGGAGTGTGCGCCTCATGCAGTGATTGGTGCGAGCACCTATGCTGGTCCTGTGCCTCCCGCTGTGGTAGCGCGTGCATGCCCCCGGAAGAGTGACGCTCAAGTGCGTGTGCTTGTATGTCTGTGTCTGGTCTTCTATCACAGTGATGCGTTTTGTGAGTCTTCTGCTGAGGAGTGTGTGGTGTTATTTGTATGTGGTCTCTGCAGAGACAGCAATACAGGTGAGGGACACTCACACAGGAAAGACGACGTTGTGCAGCAACGAGCGCACAGAAGCACATGGTATAGGAGTGATGGAGAGCCTGAGGGTGTGGTGGTTAAGAGAAGCATACAATGGCCTACCCCGATCATTTTGTCTGGAGGGAAAGCGGCCGCAGCCCTGCAATTTACACGCTCGTAGAGGGAAACTGTGGCGAGCAGACTATGACGTCTCACAGACAGAGGCAGCCTGGCGCTTTTGCAACCGAAGTGCTTGTCAGCATGTGTATCCTTATGGCAAACGTGGAAGAGCCGAGTGTGTGTCAGAGGCTGGTTGTGGCAAGCGAGAATAATTAAAACAAGAAGCGGTGAGGGGACTGCTCATACCGCGAAGCGGGGATGGGTTAGGGGGACAGGCAAGCCACACCATGAAATCCTCTCACTTTCAAGTCAAAGTAATTAGAGAAGAACAAGATTCATAGGCCTCTTTACTAGCGCGCTTGGAGAGAGTGAGTGAGAAAGAGCACTCTGAGGAGGGCTGGTCAAACACTAGCAGGAAGAAATAGTAACCCAAAACGAGAAACATACCAGTAATTGGGCGGTGCTCCGTGGGAGGAAACAAAACACAACAAGCTGCGGGCGGGGGAGAGCTCCTGGCAAATGGCCTCGCAATGCTGGCAAATGGCCGGAAGGAAGCCGGATGGGGGCGGGAGAGCCTGGTGGGGGGGCGGGAATGCGAGCGAGGGGAGGAGAAGTGTGGCAGGCGGATTAGGGAGATGCGCGTCCTTGTGTGGTCACGTGACCCGCTTTTGTGGTCACGTGACTCACATGCACTGTGGAAAAAACGCAGTGGTTTGACGAGTCGAATGGAGCACTTGAATTTTCGCCTATTACATTCGCAAGCGAATGGTAATAGGCGAATCCTAAAAAGGACACATACAGCGAGTAACGCACTTGCCCGCATCCATGAAACGCTTATTATCTACATATGCTCATGGACAACGCGCCACACACACACACAGACATGTAAATGGATACAAGAATTTCAGTTTAGTGGTCAAGTGAATGATGCCCAACAGCATTCTATTATGTTAAAGAGCACAATGACAAACTACAACTAGATCAGTATGTTGCAAATTTGTGATGGGAAAAGGAGTGTTGGTGAATGTGCATTTTCTGAAGTTGTACACTGAATCACATCCACTATCAATTTGCGGCATAACTCAAAGAAACAACCAACTGAGTTGGCTACAACATGAAACAAATCATGATGCCCCAATTCATGAATGGTAATGTAAACAGAGTTAATGCAATTTCAAGATGCACAGGCCCAATGATTATGGTAATGACTTTCTAATGCTGGTTTCACTTGAATGTTTTTGAAACTTTAAAACAACCTTTATGATGGCCACCCGTGCAAGCACATGTACATACACATCAGACAACTATGAATGGTCTTTGTAAGAAGTTTAACAGTAAAAACAAATCCAAGGTGGCTGCCAGAGCATTCGCACGCATGCATGAAAGGCAATCTTGGAATGGTTTGTGGTGGGACTCTTTCAAGCAGAGGATTTGCCGGACTGACCTGTTTGTGGGACACTGCTTCTGCTAAACTTTCCTGTTGGTGTTTGTTTTGGGACTTGCCACAGCACCTCGCCGCCTCGTGGTGCAGAGTGAGGGAGCCGCCTTTAAAGGACCCTGTGTGCTTGAGGGGAATTCCATCTGCTATAGGGGTGGAGCGCTGCAGGGACTCGCTTGCCAAGGAGTCCCTGCGTGGCCTCGGACACCTGGTCTGCGCCCCCTGATAGCCCCACCCCCTGGCCGTCGCACACTCTATTAAAATCGGCCCACCGTTCCGGTGCGCGGGACGCCGGGCGAAGCCCGGGCAAAGGGCGGGCCCGTTTAATCCCGTTAAAGGCCGGGTAAGACTGGACTGGGCCCCCCCTCTTATATTTGAACTTTGGACTCTAGTTATATTTTCTTATATACCACGCTAACTCCTAAATGATTTTTTGTAGTTTCTGGTAAAATATACTAATGTCATGACGACTAGGGGTAGCAGGAGTAAAACTGCACAGGGGGCAGCGCATTTACTGGCCCAATCGATCAGTATATAACTAGGGCTAATGTGGCGTTAAACCAAGGTATATCACTCCTGGAGCGTAGGGTTTCTCAGGATCTGGCCTTAGCCAAGCGATCATCAATGGGCTCTCTAGTGCTAGCCAAGTCACCCACTAACCCACGGGAGAACAGGCCCCCTAATTGAAGTACGGGTAGAAACACATAGTGTGCCAAATAAGATTGATCTTTCGGCATCTTTGGTACTCCCGGATACGCAACTAAGTGAGGCGCTTGAGAAGACACCCGAACTTTTTGCGAGCCCGAGGCAGGAGGTCCCCAACACAGAACATTCAAGGGGAAAGAGGGAGGGTGCTATACCAAAACGTAAGAAGCCCAAGGAAGTGAAAAATTGTAAACTTAATAAAGAACTTCCCATCACTCATACGCCAGGAAAAGATGCACCTACAGAGAGCGGTCCAATCAATATAGCAACGGATATGATAACCCTCTCTTTAACCCCAACAAATCTTAATGCCCCTGGTAGTCTGGGTGAAGGCTGGAAAGTTTGTGAGGTAAACAACCAACTATTACTCAGATTGGGAGAACTTATCAAAATCTACATGCAGCCCATCGAACTATCTCTCTCAAATATTGAAAAGCAGATAGCTTCTATGAATGCAACTTCTAATATTCAGACGGGTGCCGGGTTGGTTAAATCAGGGGGTTCAAAAACAAATAGCAAAAAAACAACGGTGGAGCTGCAAGCCACAAAAGTAGCCACAGATGGGTCTAATATAAAAAAGCAGCCAACTTCAGCCGTATTGAAGAAGGTCAAAGAGCCATCTAAAACCCCAGTCCCTTCTGACAACACGAAAGCTATGCCAGCCAAACCATCAGGGTCACAGTACACTAACGATAGGAACAGGGGCGGGAGTGGGCACCCAACACATCTACCACCAGAAGCAAGCCCATATGTTGTAATCATGACCGGAGTTCCCGAGCTAAGTCAAAATGCGGAGGAACCGACATGGTCTTTAAAAAACAAGGTACAACATTGGCTTACTATTAATAGACCGCTGCCACCTCACTGTAGTAGCAGGATCTCAATGGTGTGCAGGGTGCCCCGGATAGGAAACGAGAGGAAAAGGACCCGGGGGGATTGCGTCATAGTCAACTTTGACGACCCCCGTACGGCTGATCACATTTGCAGTTGGGGTATGCGGGCAAAGAATGACGGAATAGAGACAAGAAGGCTTTCTTTTTTCTATCCCCCCACTAATCGATATAATGATGCCCCTGATTGGAGATGGTCACAAGTGGGAAACTGGGATAGAAGAAGGGGGTGGGTCGATTGGTCAGGTCACGGAGGTAGAGACATAGCTCCTTTTGTAGGCTGGAGAGGCATACCAGTCGCAAATAGGTTCAACTGCCTAGAAGAGGTGGATTGACCATCATTGCGTACTGGATATGGCCTTGCGGCCATTGAATGCCCTAGTCCCAAACCTTCACGACCTCTGGTTAGCTCTACGACCAATATAAACACAGATACTAGCTATATGACCCCAGTGATGCAGACAACCGACCAAGCAAACTTACAGGTCCCAGCTTTATGTCCCCACCCGATTTCTGTACCAGGGCCTAGTATTGTTCAGTCCATGCCTTCTATTATATTCATGCCTTCTATTGTACTCATGCCTTCTATTGAATGCCTGGGTCCTCAAAATAGCGAATTGTCATGATTCCAGGGGTACATTAAAGATTCTTAGTTGGAACCTAGCAGGTATCCACAGGAAATTGGGCTCACCAGAGTGGAATGCTTTAGTGGAGGCGCATAAGATCTGTCTGTTCCAGGAGACCTGGAGTTTAGAACCACTCCATCGAGTTGGGTATGTCACATACTCTGTGCCTGCAGTACTCCCTAGAAATGGGAAGGGCCGCCCCCTCGGGGGGCCTTCTCATCTAGGTAAGTATCTCCCTTAACTACCGTACAATACTTAAGCAGATTAATAGCCCAGATATTCTAGGAATCTCCTTGAGAGGTCCCAGTAGGGGGTTAACCCTCGATTTGTTTAATATATATGTCAGAGGTAACAAACATGGGTCTACGTCCCAGATAGTGACCATTCTTGAAACAGAGCTCAGAGAAAATACTGTTGGTGCCCAAGTCCTCGTTGCGGGAGACTTTAACTGCACCTATGAGCCTCTCACAACAGATGACATTTTGGACCTGGGTGAGGATGATGCTAGAAGGGGTATTCCAGCCCTAACTATTCCTCCGATCAAAAGATGGTCTTAAAGTGCGATCCAGTTAAATGCTCCAACGTTGGAGTTTGGCCTAAGAGCCACAAATGGTCGTACAAACTCAGACCCCATGGGTGCTGCTACATTTAATAGAGCCAACCACACCTCAAGGATCGATTACATTCTGCTAGATTTTCCACTTTGGGGATTAGTACAGGATATGGTAGTTTTACCTACTGTAGAAAGCGATAATTCGCTTTCTCTGACTCTTAAAAACCCTTGGCCTAGCAAAACACTCGAAATGTCCCCTAAGCAAGCTCATAAAATTTCTGTCTCCTCTTGTGGGAGACGCTTGAAGTGGAATAAAGTTTCAGCTGATGAAATTAAACTTAACACTATCGCTGAAATGCTTACAGCTTCTCAAACAGAGTTGGATACTATTATTCCGGCCCTGCTAACAACTCACATCTATTTTTGAGGGTACACTTAGGTCTATTGGGGATGTATTTTTGAAAAAGGTGCGTGTGGGTAGGAACACGGCAACCCGGAATCCAAGGGGCAAGCATGATTGGTACACACCTGCATGCAGGCACGCAAAATCTTTTGATTGAGGCTATTAAAGGCAAATCACATGCCCTGATACAGGAAGCTAGGAAAGAGCATAAGCAAATTTTGGCAAGTGCAAAAAAGGAGTGGGAAGAAGAGTACTGGCGTACCTTAAAAGAGGCAAGCTCTGGGAAAGATTTAAGGCGTTTCTGGGATACAATCAGAGCCAGAAACAGACCAGATAGCGACCTCATAACATGTAACATTACTAGCCAAGTGTGGGATAACCACTTTTCTAAATTGTATACTCGCCAATCTGGAAATAACACCACAGTTACACCCAAGGATGAACAGGGCTGGGAGGTGGTTCTAGTAAACCCCGACTTCCCAACAAAAAGAGTAGAGTATGCTATTGGTACTATCATGCCTCAGAAGGACTGGGAGGTAGATCCAGTAGACCCAGACTTCTCAATAAAAGAAGTAGAGTATGCTATTAGTACCATCATGCCCCAAAAGGCAGCCGGTCCAGATGGTATTCCCGGGGACCTGCTTCGTTCAGATATCCCGAAATGGGGGAAATTCATTCGTTGCCTGCTCATTGCCATCTGCAGGAGTGCACCGATTCCCACATCCTGGAAAGGGGCGGAGGTCGTCCCTATTTTTAAAAAAGGGGCCAGGGACGACCCGTCGAATTATAGACCTATAAGCCTGTTGGACATAACCCAAAAGGTAGTCGGCAAGGTGTTGTTGGTTAGAATATTACAATGGATTAGTGAAAACATCCTTTCTGACTACAAGGCAGGATTTAGAGCAGGCACTGGCACAATAGAACAAGCCTTTAGATTGATGCTAGTGTACTGGAAGGTGGTGGTCATAGGCAAAGGCAGTCTTTATCTCGCTTTTATCGATGTAAAGACTGCCATTGACCTTGTACCTAGGGAGACTCTCTGGAGAGTCCTTACTGACATGGGGATACCACAATACATTCTACTGTTACTTGTAAGGCTCCATGAGAACAGCTTTGCCCAGATAAGATGGGGTACAGAGGGAGCGAAAACCAACAGAATCCCGGTAGAGAGAGGGGTTCGCCAGGGATGTGTTCTAGCTCCCACCCTCTTCTCCTTGTATATCAACGGTGTGGTTGAGCATCTGTTGAAAGATCCTTCAGATGAACCATCCCTGGCGGGGGAGCGCATCCCCACCCTTCTCTTAGCGGAAGACACGCTCTTGCTATCCAAATCCCCAATGGGTCTTCAAAAACTATTCAATAACTTCCAGTCTTTTTGTGCAGAACGAGGCCTGGTAATCAATACCGATAAAACAAAATACCTTGTGATGAATCCCCCCAAAAAATCTGTGCGTCCCCCAAAGTTGAACGCCGTACCTTTGGGGAGGGAGGAAGTATTTGATTATCTAGGCATCCGTTTGTCGCACAATATGCAGTGGGCTCCTCATTTATGTAAAATGCTGCTAGCCCACAAGAGGGTAACAGGGGCTCTTCTGAAGGAGCAGCGCTCCTGTGCAATTAGACCTATAGCCCCTGTTATTGAAATCTATGCAGCAAGGGGAGTTAGCTCTGCTCTTTATGGGGCAGAGCTATGGGGCTCATGTAACACTAACGAATTGTCAAGATCTGAGAGAAAGTTCTGTAGGGCCATTATGTCACTTCCCCAGGGTACTCCTATGATCCCACTAATGCTCGATTTAGGCTGCCGCCCTATTGGTGATTTGGCAAAGTTCCGGCCCTTACTCTTATGGGCCCGGCTGTGGCGAGTCCCGGAGCTTGCCAAATATGCTAAAGGGCTCTCTGAAGTAATGTCATTACCGGGGTGGCACAGGATAAAATGGCTGAGAGATATGAAAGCCCTCCTGTGTAACTTGGGTCTAAGTGAAGCCTGGGCAAGTAGGTCTTCCCCCCAAACGCAACACTCAAGAGTTTGTATTGGAACTGGATTGCGACCCAACGGAGCACTAACTGTACATTGGGTAGACTCATGGAGGACTTTTTGAAATTTAAGGATTTGCCGATCCGGGAACTTTAGACATTATTGAGAGACCATTTGACAGGACCCTTTATTTTAAATTTAGGACCGGGACTCTTCCACTGCACGCTTTTACATCTTGGTGGAAACCCCCAGCACAGACCACAGAATTTTGCCCTATTTGCATATCCAGACAAGAGTCAGTGGCACACTTTCTGTTTGAATGCCAGGAGTATGCCCAACCAAGAAGAAGATGGCTTAAGCAATTCTGCCGTTTGTTAGGAACCAGGCATCACATTGAGGCACTACGTATTTTAATGTCGGACCCTCGCCCACTGTACGCCTGTGCCCTTTCCAAATTTTTATCATGGGCCTGGTGCATTAGAAGCAAAAGGCTTAAAGGAAATGTTTATTTTTTTTTTTTTTAAATAACTATTTATGATGTGCTTTTTTTATTTGACAATTAAGATTTTAAGGTTAAATGTAATCACATTTCTATATTTTCTTCTTTTCTAAAAATGAAATTGTGTGTTTTTAATGTGAAGCTTTTATGATAAGTTTTTATCGAAATAAAGCCTTTTGACTTGACTTAGTTTGTGTTAAAGGAAATACACTTTACACATATGGCCACATGCGCACATGTACGCTTTCACAAACATAAGCAGGAGATCTTGAGTCGTTCATATTAAGTAATTTCCAAAATGTCAGCCGCTAGCTGTGTGCACGATGGAAAAAGCAAACTTGAAACAGCAGTGACTGCAATGCAGCAGTGAACATGGAGCTCTTGTGGGCCCTTGTAAACTAGAGAAATTTTTTTTTAAAAGGGAATAATATTTATTCACAAAAAAAGAACAAAGTGGCCATTAGTCTACGGCACTTTAGAGAACTACTTTATACGCTCCTGTACTGTCAAAATGTTGTCTCTACCAATGAAGCCAGCCAATGACTGAAAGGGCTGATCCACTGCCGTTTGCTTTTTGAGTGGATGCCATATATGAATGACAATGCAATGGACTCATGGATGAAAGGGGACGGGTCTGGTGGCTAAATGGACTAATATGTTCACTGAAGGAGAATCTGTTTGACCTCATGGTCACAGGTTCAAATCCCGGTGGGTCTACTCAGTCTTTCATCCTTCTGAGACCGAGAATATGCGTACCATTCAGTGCCAGGATGCAGACAGGTGAACGTGTGCTTTTCAAATACACGTTTTGTTAGGGTACTGGAAACACCTCTATGTATATTAATGTATTGTTGGTTATTTTTTATTGATATCTGGTTAATAAACGTAGTATCCTGCAGAGAAATCATTAGAGAAGTCAGAGACAAAACTACATAAGTTTCATGGTGCCAGCCTTCTAGAACCGATAAATGCAAAACACTGGTTGCCACCATTAGAGATCAAAAACAGAATGAAGCACACATTTTAAGGACTATAAATGTTGGTGTTTTATATCAAGTTACTTTGGCCCATTACTTCTCCTATTGATGCATAAATCAGACTACTAGGTCCAATGTGAAGCGTTTCACAACTATATATCTCTGTTAATACCACGTAGTATTAGCTGTGCGTCAATACCAAGTCACTTCTTTAATTATATCCAACGGAACATTCGAGAATGCCAAATAATTACTCAAGAACGCTGAAGTACTCCGTTTCAGCTGATATTTTAAAATACAGAGAATAACCAAGAAATAACACTGCTTACAGCATATTAGGTATTTTATAAAGAAAAGTGTTAAACCATAAAACAGAGAAAGCAAAATGGTTCTAACGACTCCAACGTACTTGGATCAGATGAGATCAGGCGACAGTAAGCCAGAAACTGAACTCAGTTGAATCAAGTGGACCGGTTGAATTTTTGTATTGCAACAGAGAGAAGACAACAATTCTAGTTAAACATACAGGTCCGTTCTACTGATATTACCACACTGGCGATGGCTGGAGTAGATTTGAGAATGCTTGTAACCAGAAGGAACTTTAACATTTGCGGTGCATTCTTGTCACAGGGTAGAGCTGCTCAGCCAACAAAAAGAGGCTACACAGCATATAAGGGAGCTTTCACTAATTTCATAATAAAAGCGTTTGGTACTCAGTATTGTGGCAGAACATACAAGCCACCTATAATCAGGACAAGCAGAAAGACTGCAAGCTAAACCTTTCATCTTGCCAGATGAGCTAAATCACAAGAAACGATTACAATAAGCAGTGTGTCTCACCCAGACAACATCCCAGCAGACTTCCTTTCTCGTCTCCTGATAAACCTCAAACATCAAATTAGTGGCTTTGAGGTAAAGACCACAAATCAAGCACATGTAGGAGAGTTATTTTCAAAGAAGGTCAGGTAAATTAACAGTTATAAGTACTCCTTTGCAGCACGTTAAATACTTGTGCTGCATCTGTTTTCACAGTCAGTGCGCAAATGCAAGCCAAGAACCAAAAATTGTCCTCGCAGAGTCACAAGTATTCGCTTACAGTTACTTGCATGAGGAAAGCTGGTGGTATCCGTAATGTACTTTGCTTCCTTTCCATGGGGATGGAGGGGGGGGGGCGTGGGGGGGGGGGTCTCTCTTTAACAAACGAAACAGTTCTGTTTACATTTCACTCAGGCACACATTCCAAACAGGACTTAAGTGCATAACCTTGGTTGGAAGAACAGTGCCGAAATTACTAAATTTTAGGCAGCCAAGGAATGGGCCATCAAATTATGGGAGGTGCTCACTTTGAACAGATGAAATCTTTATACAGTGGGCTAAGAAATAAAAAGTAGGACATAGAAAGGAGAAGTGGTATTCTGAAATAGATGTATGGCTTTTGGGCTTGGTAGTTAATTTATAGTCGAGAGCAATGGCGGCTTGTTGATACTATGTTGTCAGAGAAATGAGCGGCAGAATTCCTTCAACTACTACGATCCACTTCATTTGGGTATTGATGTCCGAGACTCAGCACTCTTAAACAAAGAATTAAGTTAGTCAGAAATGAGTGAAATTTCGGCGAGCAAGATGGTAGCACTTCTGTGAGGCTCTAGCAGTCCGATAATACAACCCGCCATAATCCTGCCTCATCCGGCTGATTTTAAGACGAATGACAGGAGATCTGCTCTTTAAACATCAACCATGCCCCAAATTTGTTTTTTTTTGGACAGACTGCTCCCATATGTGCCACAAAAGCAGCACGGTAAGCTCTTGACTGCGAATTTAACATGGCAGCTGCCTGGGGAATCTAATTTGTGCTGCGGCCAATCAGTGCTGAATTAGGTGCCGAACAAGTGCAACCTCTGAAGGTACGTGGTCTCCATGTTGGTGCCGCAGGAAGGAGGTGGGGAGCAAGACCTCAAATGACTGAGCAGAATCTTTGACGGAGCTACGCTAATATTCAGTGGCCGGGCATCTTGAAAGTGGCAGACTGCAGCAAATACGCTGGGTGCGACAGCCTATAGAAATGGGGGAGCGTCCATGTTGGAGAGGCACACTCCCTGCTAAGCAACACACAGAAATAAAAGGTGTGGTACTTGAGGTGGCGATCCTTCAGTGTAGGCCGTCGGAACACACATTAAACACACAGCAATTGGCTACACGACGGGCCAGATTGTAAAATGGCCACCCGAACCTGGGGGTGACGAGACGTGGATGAAGGTGGCTGCATTGTGGTGCCAGGAGTGCCCCGCCCGTGCCGAACTGGGGCCGCTGCAGTCCCCTGCCTTATCGGCAGCACCGGAGACACCAGTCACTCAAGGGGTGCACAGATACTTTTGCAAGTAATAAGCAGGAGAAGTTGATGCAGCTTGTAGTTTATTTGTAGATAGGACCCTTAGATGTCACCAGTACAAGAGCTCAGCTGCAACTGACTCTTACATTCCTATGTACACACAGTGGTCACTAACATTCTACAGGAATTAAAGGAACAGTAATAATGTAGGAGAATGTAACACATCCTTCTTCTTAAAATAAAAAAAACAAATAAAAAAAACTATGTACATTGCAATGACGCATTATATATATATATACAGAGTCACATAACATAATCTTTAAGCCTGACAGGTTTCACAATGATTCGTCCAGATAACCTTCTGGAACTGGAAACATCCACCCTTGGAAGATCAGATGACGTGGGTTGAACATGCGGAGAATGAACGGAACAAGGAACAGATCTGGAACCAGACTCCTTTTTTAACCAGAGGTCACGCTCTAAATCATTGCACTTAACAACATTACACATATTCCACTTTTGTCCATCATCCAGCAGAAGGCAATTACCCAATACTTTCAACACCTTCTTGGGACGAGACCACCTGGAAGAACCATCCTTGGACAACCCAAAACGAGAAGACTTGACCCAATCACCAATTTGGAAACTACCTGCATGTTTTATAATTTTGTCGTTATGCCTGTCCACATACTTCTTTTGGTAAAGACTCATTCTACTGTCGAGATTTTCTTTATAATTACGGCCAGCAGAAATCTTGAGCATCCAAGCAGGAGTCACCTTGTTACCAGCAGAACGCCCCTTCAGAAGATGAAATGGAGATACCATGGTAGCAGAATGTGGAGTATTCCTATAACTCCAAACCAAGTTTTTGACAGCAACTTTGCAATCATCACCACCAGAGACAGCTAATTGTATACAATCCTTTAAAACACGGTTGAACCTTTCTACCATGCCGTTCTCTCTTGGACAATAAACAGCCGTAGTAATGTGTCTAATTCCGCAAGAATGTAAGTAACTATGGAACTCTGAAGCAACAAATTGTGGACCATTATCAGTAGTGATGCTCTCAGGAAAACCTTCCCTATGAAAAACCTCCTCACAAAAGTTAATAATGCTGGAAGCTTTAACCTCTTTAACGAAAGCAACTTCAGGCCATTTGCTATAGTAATCCATCAATACAATGGCAAATTTGCCAGTAATACTACCTACACTGAACGGGCCACAAATGTCTATAGCTAGTTTCTGCCAAGGCCCATCCGGAAATGCTACGGCAGAAATTGTGGTTTCTTGAGAAACCTGAGATTTGTCACTGCACGTGCAAGCAGCGCAATTCCTTACACATCTGTCGATATCTTTGTCCATACCTGGCCACCAGAAATCACACCTACACCTTCTTTTCATCCCAGACATGCCTGAGTGCCCTTCGTGCATAAGATCCAGTAACCTATTCCGTAAGGAAAACGGTACAACAAGTTTGTCAGCTCTTCTAACCACACCCATCACGAGGTCATAAGAGAGTTCAGGCCAAACGGTTTTATATTCGGATAAGTCAGAATCACTCCAAGAAAAATTATTGTATGGTGATGCTAAGCGTGTAATTACCTCCTTCAATACCACATCATCCTGAACAGCTTGTTTCCATACCTCTAAACTTATAGCACCACTACAAGCTTCATCCACAGAAGCAATTGACCAGTCTTCATCTTGTTCAACCGGAATATCCTCACCCCCAATAGGAAGTCGAGATAGGCAGTCAGCATTGACATTTTTGATTCCAGGTACATATTCCATTGTAAAATCATACTCTTGTAACTTATAGATCCACTTGGCAATTCTAGGCGTGGCTTTCCCTGCACCCTTAGTGGAAAAGATATCAACAAGGGGCTTGTGATCCGTTCTCAACTCGAAATTAGTGCCCCAGACATAGTTCCTGAAATAATTAACACCCCAAAAGCATGCTAAAGCCTCCTTCTCGATGACAGAGTAAGAGGATTCAGCACCTTTCAATGTTCGTGAGGCAAAAGCTACCACCCACTCAAATTTGTCTTTCCCTTGCATCAAAACAGCTCCAAGCCCATATGCACTAGCATCCACCACGATGATCGACCTCTTGCTGGGATCATAGGGTTTGAGAGCAACAGCATTAGCAATCTCTCTTTTTACATCATCAAACACTGCTTGACATTCCGTGGACCACAAAAATTTTGCATCTTTTTTCATCAACAATCTTAAACAGAAGACTTTAGAAGCAAAATTCGGTACAAATTTCGAGTAATACTCGGCAAGACCTAAAAAGGATCGGAGCTGGTCTTTATCAGATGGTGCCGGAGCATTCCTGATAGCATCCAATAAATTCTTTTTAGGTTTAACACCATCTGCAGATAAAGTGTGCCCAAGATATTCTATTTCATTGGTAGCAAATTTGCATTTCTCAGCAGCTACAGTCAAACCAGCCTTTTGAAGTTTACTTAATACATCATGCAAAATCATGTCGTGGTCACACTTGTCCGCACCCCATACAAGTACATCATCTTGAAACACTAACATGTTAGGTATGCCTTCTAGGACCTTGCACATGACTCTTTGAAAAACGGCTGAAGCAGAAGATAACCCAAAAGGCATTCTCAAAAATTGAAATGCACCCTCAGGAGTGATGAAAGAAGTTAGATGACGGGATTCTGGGTGTAACTTTATCTGATGATATGCATTTGACAGATCAATAGACGAGAAAAATTTTGCATCTTTAACAGAGGCAACCATTTCATTAATCTTGGGTAAAGGAAAGCGATCTACCCAAATATTTTTGTTTAAATCTCTCAAATCAACACACATGCGCAATTTTCCATTGGATTTGCGTGCCAAAACTACTGGACTAAGCCATTCAGAAGCTTCGATTGGTTCAATGATGTTCAAGTGACAAAGGCGATCTAACTCCACTTTGAGTTGAGATCTTAACACTAACGGTACATTACGTACTTTATGAACAATGGGAGTACAATCAGATTTAAGAACAATTCTGTGTTCAAATTTTTTAAGACACCCTAATTTGGGATTAAACAAATCAGGGAACTTTTTATGTAATTCTGACACACTGTTGTCATCCTGAGTTACTAGAACTTCTTCAGAATTTATTTTACGCCAATTAGGAGATAGTAAAACTTGGTCAGGATGATTTGGATCAAGAGTCAATCCTAAATTCCATACTTCTTTCCACCCTAATAAGGCTCTTCCCTTTTCTACCACATAGACAGTTCCAGGAGTACTCCTATCTTTAAAAATGATTTCAGATGAAAAACATCCGATCACAGGTAGTCTAATGCATAGATACCCCACAGGAGATTTTTGTGAATGAACTAAGGTGGGTTTACCACACGTTTCCCACATAGTTTTATCGATAATGGTATACAGGGAGCAAGAATCAGCCCAAAGAAATAACTTGTGGTTGTTGATAGTGACTTCACATTTTGGTGGTTGAATTTCTTCAGAAATATGATTAACCTCATCCTCATTCCAAATGGTCATAACTTCAATATCACTATCGTCATCAGACTCAATAAAATTCACAGAGCTTTTCCAAGCATTGGGATTCCCTGACCTGCACATTTTGGAAAAATGGCCAGATTTGTTACACTTGAAACATGTGACATTAGACGCCGGACACCAAGAATTTTCAGTGGTATGCTTGGCATTCCCACATCTAAAACAAAATTGCTTATTGTTAGGAGGCATAGTCTTATTAGAAGGCACCCTGTTATAAGATACAGTGCTTTTGTTGACACCAGAAAAATTGCGAGGTCTAATTCTACTATCATATCTGACATTATGCTTAGTGTCAAAAGTTTTTGGCTTACTGGATACCGCACATACTTCGCCAGAATCTTTACTGTCAGTTAGCTTTCGATCTGTAGCATGCGTAATGTTTAACTCTTTGACATAACGTGAATTATTTTCCACCCTCCTGGCAATAGAAATAGTTTTGTGGAGAGATGGATCTTTTAAGTCGAGTAATTTCTCCTGTATTTTAACATTGTTAGTTCTATTGATGAACTGATCCCTTATGATTTCCTCATGTAACTCTTTAAACCTGCAAGTGACAGCTAACCTTCTTAAGGCAGTAACATATTGTTCTACAGTTTCCCCAACCATCTGTGCTCTTGAAAAGAATTTATGTCTTTCTACAACAATACTAGTTTTCTTACCAAAATTTTCCTCTAGTGCATTAAGTGCATCTAGATATTCATCAGACAAAAGTGGTTCAAGTTTGGAACAATCAAACACAATTTCCTCTTCACTGAGATCTTCATCTCCTCCTGCACATACCTTTGAATTAACAGAAGATACAATTGGTAATGTTTTTAGTACTTTTCTACCTTCCACGCCAAGACTGTGCTTGAGTAAAGCTAATTTTCGTGATGCAAGAAATACCTCTCCTCCTATTGCCTCCAAATAAGTTTCGAAGGATTCACGCCAATCCTCCCAATTCATAGGAGGTACACCAGGGTCTTGTAAGAATTTGGGTGGAGCTAAAATATTATTAGTTTCCATGTCGAATTATGACAAATTAATATAGGATACACAATAACATCACAAGAATAATATCATAATCAAAGTTAGTATTTTGAACAAAATAAAATTAACCACAAAAGTAGTCACCGTTGTCTGCGTCGATTTCTAGAAGAATGCTGAAGAAAAACTGTTTTCCAGTAAATTTAATGCTGAATACTGTTGTTTGTAAAAACGAATAAAGTATGTTTTTTTTTTTTTTAAATGTCCCAGAATGCTTTGTAATCAATTTCCCAGAATACAATGCAGAGGAAACGAAGAAAGGCAGCAGGTGAGTGTCACATCAATGTTGTAGCAATAGTCAGAGTTAATGTAATAAATAGTTGTAAAAATGAAAAATATAGTCGAAAAAGAAAGCTTGGCGAGTGCTCTGTTCAGTATGAGTTGATCGTTGTTTGCGTTTTTATTTCGAAGAGAAACGCTCGGTTAACGTTGTTGAAAACGGTGAAATCGGCAAAAGATGCGTTGCTATGCAACTGGAGATATAAAATGGCCGCTACGCAACGTGATGCCTGACACTGTCTGTAGATTATGCGCCTGGCGTATGACGCTTATGACGCTGGTGCAGAGTCAGCTGGAAGTTGCATGCCGATGCGCTCGAGCGTTCTAACAGATGCTTTCTCTTTTTAAAAGATGCAAAGTGGAATTACATGCCTGTTGTGCGCTTACATGCCTGTTGTGCGCTTACTCGAATAAACGAAGAAAAGGTTGTTTAACGAGGCGTTTTAACAATTTAGCAGCGCTTAGCAAAACACAATAATAGTCTTGGGAACACTGTTTCTTGGCATTAACGAGCGCTTCCAGAGAAACAGGAAATAATAAAATGATAAAAGTATGACAACTCACTGCATGAGAAGCTGTTTTTCTTGAAAGTTGTTTTGCAGATCGGTTTTGGTTATTGGTTCCTTAGTTGAAGGCGATTTCTTTGATACCTTTTTTTTTTTTTGCTTGTAGAAAAAAAAAATACAAGAAATTTTAAAATGAAGAGAACATCCAAGGGTCAAATGGGTTGTTTCCTCGCTCGTCGCCACTTTTGCAAGTAATAAGCAGGAGAAGTTGATGCAGCTTGTAGTTTATTTGTAGATAGGACCCTTAGATGTCACCAGTACAAGAGCTCAGCTGCAACTGACTCTTACATTCCTATGTACACACAGTGGTCACTAACATTCTACAGGAATTAAAGGAACAGTAATAACAGATACCCCTGAGCAACTGCTCAATAAGGGCTGGCAGTGGTGGACCCAGGAGACGCGCCCTACATTTACCCTAAGGAACTGCAAAACGGTCCATCACCAGCCTGTTGGAGCCCTATTTGGCTAGTCCCGCTATCCCCCGCGTTTACAGAGGGCGACCTCCCTGGGGTGGTCAATCCAGGCATACCTGCTTCCGTCTGGCTGCGCGTTCGCTGCCTCGAGCGAATTGCTGTGGAGCCACACTACACGTGTAGCGGACGAGCTGCTAACCCGTGGCAGAGACTGGGCCTTCGGTGCTGAGCGAACCGGTGCAGGATCAAGGCCCCTTGAACACCACCACAGGGGTGGTCTGGTGGCAAACCGTTTACAGACGACACTTGTGAACACAGGATTGCGATCCCTGCGGCCACTGCCGCATAGAGTACATGAGAGAGTCCATCTGAACGCTTGTGCACCCACTGGGGTGGCCCTTCGGTGGTGTTGTACAGGGAAAGGGTGTCAGTCGGTGAACACTTAGAGTGTTAACTGCATTAGGGAAACGCGCCGGGCCTCCTTTCCTAGCGCCCCATCTGTGACACTAGCGAAGGCACAAGCCTGCGATTGGCGCCTTCACCCCTTGGCGCTGTGGACAGCGGAAAACACTAACCCCCAAAGTGGATAATGGCTAAAGACAAAGAACCTAAGACGCACCGATAGGGGAGAATGGACAAGTACACTAAAGTGCTATTCTACAGGCGATCCAAGCCTCGAGAGAAGGCAACGAAGGCAAAGTGGCGGAGATGGGAGCTGAGGTGACCCTTCTCCGGCAGGATATACGCAATATCGCGTCGTGCAAACAGAGGCACCCATATCTGAGGTGGAGGACGTGCCGCACACCTCCAGGGGCAACATCATGGAAGTACAGGCTACTGTACGAGAGGTCATGTGGAAGGTCGATGATGCGGAGAACAGAGCGGGAAGAAATAACCTCCGCTTTATCGGGATACCTGAAGGGCAGGAGAATGCGGATCCTAGTGCCTTCCTGACAACGTGGTTGCGCGACGTCCTTCTAAGTTTTCCACTTGCTTTCGCATTGAACGCCGCGTTCCCTCATTTCCTGGTTCCTAAATTCCAAGATCAAGATGCAATCCTATGTGAAGCGCGGAAACTGGGAGAACAAACTTGCCAACGCGAGAGTAATCTTTCCAGATTATTCCAGGGAGGTGCAGAAGATGCGGAGGTCTTTCGACTGTGACAGTCAAACTCCGGGCCTTACGCATTCAATAAATGCTTCTCTTCCCGGTCAAGCTCAAGGTGGTCTTTCAACATTCGATTCAGTTCTTCCAAACACCAGAGGATGCCTGTGCATGGATTGAAAAACGCCAGAGGATTGGAGGCTCGAGGTACCACATCGCTCCCAGGAATCCTACAACCAGGGTGGGAGCCTAGAGGATGAAACAAAGACGGCGCCTCAAGGTAAGGAACTAGATGCGCTCGGGGACGGCGCAGCCAGAGACGCCCAATCAACGGAGAGGGGGGCCTCCCGGAAGAGCTGGGGAGGAGAGGGGCGCGGGTCATTCATTGGGATAACACAATGCTGACCAATCAGACCAAGACTCCCCAGAAAATACTGATGGCGACCACCCCCTCTTTGAGGCCATCCATCAGGTGGAGAGGTCGGCGGCGACGGGCCTGGAAATGGCTACAGATCATCAACGACATCAACACCGAAGTGGCGAAGACAAGTGAACCTTGGGAGTGCCGGAGGAATCTACCGGCGATACAGCGCCGGCAAGGAGGCCACCCCTCCTAGACCTTTCCTTTGGTTTTCTTAGTAGCAACGGGTCGTTTTTATTCACAGTTCCAGAAGCAGGTAGACAGGGACAGGAGGCTAGTGACCCCACCCCCGTAAGGCCCACATGACCCACAAACGCCATGCAAGACCCGTCGTATACCGTGTTGACGTGGAACGCCAAAGGATTGGGTAGTAAGATCAAGAGGTGCCTGGTAAATAGGTACATCAAACGGCTTAAGCCGGACTTAGTTTGCCTACTAGAAACCCATCTCCAAGGTACTCGATGTGCCATTATTGAGAGAGGGGTGTATACCACAATGGCATACCCTGGATTTTCCACGGGTGCTCGAGGGGTGGCCATGCTTCTCAGGAAGACGCTACCCTTCCAAGTAGCTAAGACCTGGGTAGACCCCGCGGGTGCATATGAGGCAGTTCAAGGGATGTGGGGCAGGAGGGAGTTTACCCTGACTAGTGTGTATGCCCCGCCGCGACTACAACCCCAGATGCTACAGGCAGTGACCAACATACTACTAGATTCAAACTCAGCAATACACATAATAGGGGGAGACTTCAATGACGTGATGGATCCCCGCCTTGATAGATCACGTACGGCGATTGGCGCCCACCCGATTGGCAGACTTTGTACGCTCCCTGGGACTGACAGACTTTTGGGGCCAACACCACCCATTCGACTGTAGTTACTCCTACTTCTCGGGTGCGCGCAGGACCTTTACCTAAATCTACTACCTTTTTGCCCTGAAGGGGGGGGGGGATTCCATTTACTGACGGCGCAGATTACCTAGCTAGAGGTATCTCTGATCACTCACCTTTACAGTTGAAGGTAGGGGTCCAGAGGGTGCACAGGCCTAAATCAGATTGGAGACTGAACCGCTGGGAGTTACGTGACGAAATAGTAGCAGGTACCGTCAACTTCTAGACTAAATTGTTTTTCCAAGAGAACGAAGGCTCTGTGCCCTCAGATGCCACCCCTTGGGAAGCATAGAAAACAGTCCTTAGGGGGAAGCTACAGGACGTAATTGCTCGGAAACATAGGGAAGAGACGTTGCAACTAAGAGGTCTAGAAAGTAAGTTGTTAGAACTGGAACAGAGTATTTCCCCAGACAACAAGGCCGAGATACTTAGGCAACTGGAGATTAGGCTGAGAGAACTCAGAGCCTTGGCAGAAGGGGAGGCCCGTACCCAAATACTCACCACCCACCATAGACTATATGAATCAGGTGATGAGGTGGGAAAGCTCCTTGCGTGGTTGAGGCGAATTGGGTACACCAAGTAGAAGAAGATGACAATGTACAACAGCACCCATAACTGCCCTATACGCAGCCCATCTGGCGGTACCAGAGAAGGAAATAGACTGCCATCTCTAAGCCATAGATATGCCCATCCTCCCACCAGAAGAGATGGCGACCTTAGACGAGGAGATCACTCTACACTTAGCGCAGGCTGCTATTGCCAAGCAAGTCTGGGAAAACCCCGGGGCCGAACGGACTTCCGGGGGGAGTTCTTTAAGCAAAATGCTACAACACTAGCTCCACACCTATTGAACAGGTTTGTGGTGGCGAGAGAAGAGGGAAGACTTCCCCCGGATCTTCCCCGGGCCACGGATGTGGTCATCCCCAAATCAGGCAAGCCCCCAGAAAAGGGCGGCTCTTATCGCCCAATTCCCCTCCTTAATGTAGAAACCAAAATATTGGCTTCTATTCTGGCCACACTGATACTGGTGGTCATCACACCTCTAGTTCATAAGGATCAGTCTGGCTTCATGCCTAGACGCACCACACTGCTCAACCTCTGTAGGTTGGCAAACTGGCTGGACACGATCAAAGGGAGTGGGGTCCCCATATGCTCTTATCACTTGATGCCAAAAAGTCATTTGACAGTAAACTGGCCTTTCCTCCAGAGAGTCCTCATTCAATTTGGTTTTGGCCATAACTTTCGGACATGGATCAATCATCTATACATGAATCCCAGAGCTAGAGTGAGAGTCAAGGGAGTAAAATCAGCTGAACTCCCCATTCAGCGGGGGGACTCGGCAGGGCTGCCCGCTCTCCCCCCTACTTTTCACTCTCGTATTGGAAAAACTGGCGTGCCCGATAAGAGCACACCCAGACTTGACGGGGTTCCGGGACCTTGCAAGACGGCAGCTGGATGAGCGCATCTAGCTCTACGCGCATGATATCCTTCTGTACATAACACACATAACAATGACCCGACATTCCACCTTATTTTTCGAGTGGTTGAAGAGTACTGTACGAAGTTGGGATGCAAGATTAATTGGGGGAAATCAACCATATACCCACCAGGGGGTTGCATAGACACGCGGTCCATCCCTGTGCATCTCCCTATTGCAGAGGAAGGCTTTAAATACCTAGGACTTTACTTCTCCGAAAATGTGACAACCTGTCTAGCCCGCAACATTTAACGCGGCCTGGCCGTCTTCCGAGACGATGTGAATAGATGGAGGCGTCTTTCCCCGACATTACTTTGGGAGGGCAGCTATGTTTAAGATGATCACACTACCCAAGTTATTGTATTCTTTCCAGAACACGTACTGCAAAATCCCAGAAGCTAGCTTTAGAGCGATAAATACCGAAGTGCGAACCTTGCTTTGGGATGGAGGACACCCTTGAGTGGCGCTGCAAACACTACAACGCAGCCAGTATAATGGGGGAATCTCATTGCCTGATGTCCGAGCATACTACAGGGCAACACACCTCGTAGTTATCAACGAATGGGGACATGTTCCCCAAGATAATCCAACCTATGCCCTAGAAAGGATCCAATTTTCCAAAAGCTCACACCTTCACCTTATATATGGGAGCATGGGGGTACGAAGTTTGTTGTCAGCAACTCAGAACAATTGAGGCGTGGAGGGAAGCTGAGCACATTATGAAATAGGGACAGAGATTGACCATGGCCAAGCCCTTATGGGAAGGCACGTGACTATCCGAAGTAGGGAAAGGAGACATAGCAAAATATTGGGGGAGACAAGAAATTCCCACCCTAAAAAAATGGCGCACGGGCATGAATATGTACATGGGAGCTAAAAAGACTGTATACAAAGCACTAAAAGTCCACAGAAATTTTGGAAAATTTGGCAGCCATGGTTGAGCTATCACCATTTAGAGATGGAAGGGGAAGATACTGCGATATTACAAGCCATATAAACTGGCGGGGGCAGGAGACGTCACTCTGGACACCTACCTAGCAGAGAGATTTGGGAACTACACACTATGGGGGGTGGACGATGACGAAGGCTGCAAGAAAGATACTTGTACTGTTGTTGGCTGTCTCATCGCTTCCTGTGACTTGTGTTGGATATAGCCAATGGAATTTGACTGCAATGCCCCTGCAAAGATGTTTTGTTGTTTTATTTTTTTTAAAAGTGACCCACAAAATCCATTCAGCAGAGAGGAAACTAGTGCCTAAACAGCCAATCAAAATAAAAAAGGTAATACACGCCCATAAAAAATAAGTATTGGAATAAATGGTACCGCACCACCGGCGAAAAAACAAGGCGGTTACTAAGGAGGAACTACTAAGCCTATTGCCCAATGAAAAGCCACCATTTACAAAGGACAGGGACAGAAGCCACTCAGTCACTACTTCCGTTTGTTAATAAATGGGCTACCTTTTAAACGTGGGTGCAACTGCAGGTGATCCCAAACAATTGAAAAAGAGGGAGTGCAAGGTACTCACAAAGAAACCTTTAGATCGTTTTGTGATCTCAGACAATACATTCGGACAACATTTTCTGGAACAATATTTGCATCAAATCTAAAGATTGTAAAAAAAAAATACTAAAAAAAACAGAAAATGGATGACAACTCGCTAGGGTTTCTTTCTGACAATGCACCCATTTTCATGCCACCTCTCCGAGAGTAACCAACTTCACCCTTCAGAGGCTATTCAATAGGCTGCGAAATATGTGTGATGGTCCCAACCACAAACATCAGTGAACAAGTGTCCACAGGCGTATATTGAAAAACAAATCACAGGGTACAGACTGCAATGTTTATACCGACAGTCACTGATAGGATGAGGACTGGAGATTATGATCCGAACTGAACGACAAAAACATGGTGTTAAACTGGTAAAACCTCTTACTCAACCACAGAGTAGCTAAGAATATTGGAATTGAACAGAAAATGGATAATTTTACAAAAATAAAAATAAAAACACTGACAAAATCAACAGTTGTGGCTTTAGAACTATGGGCAACATGTATTTAAGCTGCCTGCTCTTTGTGTGTCCTATTATAATTGTTCCAGAATGCAACACATTTACAGATATATGCAAATAAAAACTAGTTTTAACGACTACCGAAACAATTATAGACAAGCGCACTTATTTTCCATTCTCCAGGACAGTCATTTCTTGAAGGCTCAGCCAGCCAACAATACACGCTGCCTGTGCCAAGATCCTGAAGTTCTGTGACCGCCAGAGATTCCTGCAAAAACCTATCGGCTCCCACTTTGTTTCAGCACCTCCTGCCCATTCAAGATCTCTAGCGATTGAACTTCAATTAGATGTTTAACGTGATGCTGTGCTTGAAAACACCCCTCCGCACTACTACATGCCGGAGGGAGGCAGGTGGGAGGCTGGAGAGATGAGTTGGAAAGTTTATCCCCATCTCCTCATTGCTAATGAGAAACACTCCCTTGTGTGGTAAAAGGAAAAACAAAAACACTGGACCCAAACCTGTCATTTAAACCAGAAATACCCCAGAAGTGCATCACCTTGTCCTGGGGAGGGCGCTGGCCTCTGCAGCTCGATGAAATAAGTACAAGATGCTGTCCGGCTGCAGCGAGAGCGGGGTATTATAATAAGATGCACCCGACCTCCACACCTAGGGCACCCCTCTCCATGACTAATCCATTCCACGCACGCTACAATTCCAGTAAACACCCCCAGGAAGAGGAAGCGGAATTAACCCCATGATGGGAACAGAGCTGCGTTATCCTCGCTCGGCACCCCCATCAAGTCGACGGGGGAGGTCTGAAAAAAAGCACATTGCTAGTTTTGTTTTACTCAACGCCTGTTCGTGCATGCTCACCTCAGTCAGTACCCGTGTGTTTGTCCGGCTGTATAACTGGGTCTCTTTCTGTGTGCACATGGGTATGCGGGATTTCATGTATGTTTTTCTACTATGGAGTGCTGGAAAGAGAAACTGTACCCCGAGAACCCACAAAAATGGGTGGAGACACGAGGGGCGGAGTCATAAACAAGAAGGTCTGACCCTTAAGGTATACTTTTTTTTTTTTACTCGCTGAAATATTAACATTTTTGTGATTTGTAATAAGCATGAAAGCTTGAAAACAGCTTGAAACATTGAAAGAGTATATTTGAACCAGTGATGCTGTTGTTGCGCTGAGTGGTGGGTGCATTGGCGGAGCTGTGTGGTGGCTGCATCAGCGGAGCTGTGTCGGTGGAGCTGTGTGGTGGGTGCCTCGGTGGAGCTGTGTGGTGGGTGCCTCGGTGGAGCTGTGTGGTGGGTGCCTCGGTGGAGCTGTGTGGTGGGTGCCTCGGTGGAGCTGTGTGGTGGGTGCCTCGGTGGAGCTGTGTCGGTGGAGCTTTGTGGTGGCTGCATTGGTGGAGCTGTGTGGTGGGTGTCGGCCGGGTTCCCGAAAATAATCGCATGTCTTTATTTCTTGCTGTCTAATTCCTTCCCCAGCTTCCCCCTGAATCTAAAGCAAGGCCCAAAAGAAAAGAATTCTGTGTGTTTGAATTGATCTTTAAAAGTATAAAGCGGCACAGCTTTGATAAAATATGAGGGTTAGAGAAAAGAGAACGTAAAGTATGCAAAGGAGCTTATGAAACATTTGTTTTAAATATTTCAGTAGTTCTACTGCTATAAAATCCTCCAATCCAACAGTACAGCGTTGTACTGACATTAGCCAAACAAATATGAAAATTAAGAACGTTTTCAGCAGATTTGCTTTTATAAATCCAATACGTCATCGAGTAAAAAATGGATAACATAAAATGCTTGTCGCAGGAGCTCTAATGAGAAGAGAGAGACTGGAATAGCAGCTATCTGGCAGCCTAGGTGAAAGCAGGGACTTTGCTGGTACCTGCCTCTCCGCAGCAGAGGCAGGCATGCATGCAGAAATGTCTCGCTGATGTGTTTATCCTCTAATCAGTTCATTAGTTATAAACAACATGACATTAGAAGTTAGGAGGCGGTTGATATACATTTTTATTTAACTAGGTTGATATAAATTTTTATTTAACTAGTCGATGTTTAATCCGTCACGCTGAGCTGCATAGCAGTGAGAAGGATCTCCCTGACAAAAAACGGTTAGAACTTCATAAAACGCCATCATTGTCCAGGGGAGAAATAAACAAGGAGGGTGTGGGGGAGGGGGGCTTACAAATAGCACGAGGAGGGTGGTGTGGGGGTGGGGAGTAAAGGAAAGGGCTAGGATAGGGAGAAATAATAAGGGGTCTTGTAGAGGCTAGACATACGAGGGGTGAGAATGCTAAGGAAGTAGCAATCTAGGCAGAGGCAGGGAAGGGACTGATCAGGGTTGGCGGGTAAGGAGGAAAATGACTAGGAAGAGCGCATAAAAAGGAGACGCAGCCGTGAAACTGAAAGTACGTCCGGCCGAGGAAATAGAAATTTTACGTGGCCAATGTGTCCCCTGCGTGTACCCCACGTTTAGTGTATGTTCATGTCACCCATGCACTTTCATTTTCATGCCTGTAATAATAATGCCTCTGCATTTCCGTCCCATGTTAGAATGTCAGTTACCAAGCCTTCCATGAAAGAAACGTTAATTCTGCACTGAGGCCTATGAGGCCCATGTTGCCAATGTATTTGCATGGTGCACGTTTAAAAGTCGAGATGAACCAGTTTTGTGGCTCAGCCGAGCCAGGACCCGAATTCAGGCCTCATGCCTCCCAGACACTCTGAAAGCTGCAGTTTAGCTATGTATCCCTGACCTCTCGCATACTTTCTGCTCAGCCGAGAGGAGCCCAGTCCAGCCTGCCAAGACAGTATTTTGCTTACAGTTATCTGCTCTGCTCCACAGAAATACATTCCTGCCTAACGAAGAAGGTAAACAGAACCCGTCCACAGAGATAGAGCCCAGCCATTCTGTCTCCGTTTAAGTGATTTACAGAGCTCGCATCCATAGAAAGCCCATGGCCCCACGCAATGCACGAAGAAATATATGCACACACTGGCCTTTAGTGATGAGCAACCTTTGCTCGAGCGACCTTTACTTCAGATAATACATCCTCCAAACTTAAGATATCAGATAATACCAAGTGTGCAGGTCGTCCTGACACTCAATGCTTCTCTACTAGAACGAAAGTCAGCTCCCTCCAGCTTCCCCCAGTTACACGTCAATTGCACGTCATGACCAAGTGGCGCACACAAGTAGGGTAAAGGTTCCAGCTGACCACGTAGACCCCCTCCATGTATCCACACACCTATGACTCCTCAAGGGAACGCCCATGTGTACGCCTTCTTACACGCCCTTTAGCACGCCCATGTGCTCTTATCTCTCTCTTTCTCTTGCTCCGCCTGGAGCGCTCCGCCTTCTCTATGCAACGCAATGTATGTTTAATGTATAAATAATGTACTCTGTGAATAAAGTTCAGAAGACCCTTCCTGAACCTTTGTGGTGATGGACCCGATTCTCCCTTAACTCGAGTTACTGAAATAAAGCCCTTTTGAATCGGACACCACGGACTCTGCCTCTCATTATATGCATGACTTTTTGTTTAAGTATAGAAATTCCGACAGGGTAAATATTTTATTTACCACACGGCCGTGAATAATTAGGGGATGAGCGCACGCTGAGAAGCTGCCTTTGATGTGGTAATGCGAGGCAGGCAGGCAGGCGGCTGGTGGCATTGTGCACGCGTTTTTAGGACTTGCGCTTGCGCAATGACCTAAAAAGCACATGCACTGCAAGGAATCGCCAGTGGTTAAACCCTGGATAAGCCACTATAGAGCTTCGCCCGCTATGCGCATCAGCAGGCGAGCCCTAAAAAGGAACAAGCGCCCCACAACGCAGCAGGAGGCAGCAGCACCAGTCGGGCCAACCATCTATCTCCGAGGCCAAGAAGAAATGCCTCGGAGAAAGCACCGCCATTTTCGCGATTCGGGGGCGTGTATTTAGCAGTTGAGTGACAGATGAAGTCACGGCTTAAAAACTGCAAAAAACACGCCCCCGAATCGCAAAAAGGCGGGGCTTGAGATGAGTGACGCCCCTCTCCTCCAATGGCTGGCCTTCGTTTAGGAAGCCAGCAATGGAGAAGAGGGGCGGGTTCAAGCACCCATACTGCCACAACAAAAAATCTCGGACTCCGCCCACTGCTTACGCAGTGGGACGCTAGCCCGAGACCTAAAAAATCCCCATGGCAGTTACAAACATCTGAAAATAAAAAAACGAGATAACGCTTACATCCAAGATATCTGGTGTTGATTACAAAATCTTATGACGATTGGTTATTGGTAGCAGGCAGTGCTTCTCATCACCGATCGTGTGATTTGCACTACTGCCTAGCTTGAATTAAGATGTGATACATCTGCGTGCTTACAAGTAAGCTCGGGTCTATGAAACAGATAGACTGCAAACTCAGCCCAGCTGCAGCTATAACGCAACAATATTAGTAGTTAAGGTCTTAGCTACCAGTGCACGGTTGAAAAACGATAGAGCAAACTTTATCCATAGCAATATAAGCACTGAAGTCATTTACAAAAGCTTCCTTCAAAATTTAAAGCAAATAGTGTGAAACAAGCATTTGACGAAAGATGACAAAAGGTATTAACATTGGACTACTTGATTTTTTTTAATAAAATCTTTTATTTTGCATGTTAATAGAAACAATGTGTTTCTTTTGGTGGGATGGAATCATTTATTTAAGTATGGTGCATTAACATTAAGTATTGAAAGCAAAAACAAAGCACCAACTTATATATCACGGAGGACAAAGCCCAGCACTTTAATCAACTAGCAAATAAAATGTGGATCTGTGTTTGCACTCAGACATGTTCCGTGAGGTTTCTCGAAAAGATACTCTAGGATTAACGTTCGCAAAAGCTTTTTGAAAGCTCGACTCACTACTGTGAACTCTAAGGAACACATCTTGTAACACGATATTTCACAATGCTAAGCTGCTACACGGAGCACTCAAGACGAATTGTTTTCTACAACCAATGTTGTCGGTGAGGACAGGAAATCACACAGAGCAAGTTCTCTATTATGTATGAAGTGTTAAGAATAGATTCTGCGACAAAAGCATATTCCTAGTAAAGTAGAAACACGCTGTCCAATAGTACCATATTACTTGGTTAACTAGGATAAAATACATTTCAGAGCATTCTTTTTAGTATGCAGCTACGGTGAACTTACTTCAAAAATATTTAGTTTCATGTCTGAAATTCAGATTGCTCTGCCAACACTGTGTCCCACGCCGCTTTACTTTCGGTCTTGTAGGCAGTTTAAGAGCACCCATGGACGCCAAACTCGACAAGGAGGCATACTAGCTACGTTTTCTTTTACAGACATAAAAATGGTTCCTTAAAGCAACACTTCCGTAATACCATATTGCACTGAAAACGGCAAACTTCTAAACAGTCCGGTCTGCAAATGTTCCACTGCACCATTAGATCCATTGCAGAATTAGGAATGGACGTGCCAACTAGTACCACAATATCCAAATGATTAATACACAAGGAAAACGTGGGCTGCAGTAACTAACAATATCACCACCCTGAACTGTTACATATAGACAATCGCAATTAATTTGTTAAAACTATAAAGAAAACAATTATCAGTAGACCAGCCTGAAACAAAGATTAAGGGGAATCAGGCCTTTCTAAGACTGCCTTAACCTGAAACTGAAGAATTCGTGTCAAAGGTGAAAATGTTTTGACACTTAACTGTATGACTGATACTCGATACAACCTGGTAACTGTTGCTTGTAACTGATAAGTGGGTGGTTGAGTCAATAAGACAGTTGCTCATGGTTACCTTACAAAGTACCAAAAACAATTACTGATGTACAAAGCACACCTTGGAGTTGAAAAACTTGAAAGTATTCTTTCAGAAGTAAGCTAAGGGATTTCATCTACTAGTTGACATTTCAATGAATTGTCAAACACTGCAAAGCTAAACAAGAACTGCCAAAGCCAACAGCTCTCGCCTATGCATAAGCTCTTGGCTTTGTCAATATATTTTAGCAATATTGTACACCAGAGTACCTGCTGTTCAGCATGGCTAAAAGTTAGTAGAGTAAAGGAGAGTGGCGTGGAGTGTCGTAAAGTGGGTGTTATGGAATCGTGTACAGTAGAGTTGAGTGGAATGTCATGAAGTAGCGCTCAGTGTTGCGGAGTGGAATGGAGGGAGTACACTGTAGTAGAGAGAAAGGGTGTAGAGTTGAGTGGCGTTAAGTGTAGCACGGTGTCAGTCGAGTAGAGGGTCGTGGAGTGAAGCAGAGTGGAATAGCTTAGAGGGTGTTGAGTAGAGTGGTGCACAAAAGAGTAGATTGTCAGAGTGGAGATGCACAGAGCCTAGTAAAGTGGCATGGAGTGGCAGAGGGAGTTGCATTGAGCGTCAGAGGAGTAGTGTTGTAGAATGGAATACAGTGGAGTAGAGTGAAGTGGCATAAAACAGTGGTGCAGAGTAAATTGGCGTAGAGTGCATTGGTTTTGAGGAAAGTGGTGTAGAGTGCAGTGACAGAGGAGCATAGAGTGCAGTGGCACAGAATTGAGCGGTGCAAACTCGATTGCAGTGGCATATAACGGCAGGGCAGAGGGGGCTGGTACAGAGCGCAGTCGTGCAGCATATGGGGCAGTCAGAGCAGCGTAGAGCAGCAGTGCAGCGTAGAGCAGCAGTGCAGCGTAGAGCAGCAGTGCAGCGTAGAGCAGCGTAGAGCAGCAGTGCAGCGTAGAGCAGCAGTGCAGCGTAGAGCAGCAGAGTGCAGCCGCGCAGGGTAGAGCAGCAGAGTGCAGCCGCGCAGGGTAGAGCAGCAGAGTGCAGGGTAGAGCAGCCGCGCAGGGTAGAGCAGCCGCGCAGGGTAGAGCAGCAGAGCGCAACCACGCAGTATTCTGCAGTGACGTAGAGTAGAACGTGGTAGTATATAGTAGATTAAAGTGCATTGGCGCAACGAAATTGACATATAGGATGCATTGGTTTTAACTAAAATGGTGTAGAGTGCACTGGCGCAGACTGCAGTGGTTTAGAGTACAGTGCAATAGCGTAGGCTGCAATGGCATGGAGTATAGGACAGAGTAGATTGCTTCAGAGTGCAGTTGTGCAGGGTAGAGGGCAGTGTCAGGTTACAGAGGTGTAAAGTAGAGTGGCATAGCTTTAATTGCAGTTGAGTGGCATAGAGTGATGGGGCATACAGCAGATTGTTTCAGATTAGACTGAAGTGATGCAGAGTCGAGATGTATAGAGTAGTGTGTTGCTGAGTGGTGCAGAGTGGAGTGGCCTAGACTGGTAGGGTGTAGAATGCAGTGTCAGAGTGCAGTGGTGCAGAGTAGATTTGAGTGGCATGAAGTGCACGGGTGTAGAGTGGGAGGAGTAGAGTGCAGTTGCAGAGTGAAGTGGTGTAGAGTGACATGGAGTTCAGTGGCAGAGTGTGAAGATATACAGAGTAGAGTGGTGCAGAGTGCAATGGAGTAGAGTATAGGGGAGTACTGTATAGTGGTGGAGAGTATATTGCAATAGAGTGCAGTGACGTAGAGTGTATTGGCTTTGAGTAAAGTATTGTAGAGAGCATTGGCATGGAGTGCAAAGGCATAAAATTGAGTGGCGTAGTTTGGCGTGGCATAGAGTGAATTAGCACAGTGTGGATTAGCGCAGAGTGTACTAAAGTGGCGTGGACTGCAGTGACAGTAGATTTCAGTGGTATAGATTAGAGTGTTGTAGAGTGCAGTTATGCAGAGTAGATTAAAGTGGCTTGGCATATAGTATAGTGGCATAGAGTGAGCGACGCAGAAAAGAGTGGTGCTGAGTTTAGGGGTGACGTACAGTTAAGTGGAATGATGCAGAGTAGAATGCTGTGGCATAAGAGTGGAGTTGAGTAGAGTGGTGCAGCAGCATAGAGTGAATCAAAATTAAATTGAGTGGCGTTGAGTGGATTGGCGCAGAGGGGAACAAAGTGGCATAGAGTACACTGTTTCAGAGTAGAGTTCAGTGGTATAGAGTAGAGTGGCTTGGCATGGAGAAAAATGGCCTAAAGTGGAGCAACACAGAGTACAGTGGCGTTGAGTACATTGGAAGAGTGCAGTGTTGCAGAGTAGAGCTAAGTGGTGAAGGGTAGAATGCAGTGGCATAAGAGTGAAGTGATGCAGAGTACAGTGTTGTAGAGTGGTGAAGTGGAGTAGAGTGCTCTGGCATAGAGTAGAATGTTGTAGAGTATAGTGGGGTAAAGTGCAGTGGTGGAAAGTAGTTGGCGTAGGTACAGTGGCGTAGAGTGCACTGGTTTTGAGTTCAGTGGTGTAGAGTGAATTAGCATTCAGTGCAGTGGTTTAGAATAGAGAGGCGTAGCAAAGAGTGGCACAGAATAGAGTGCAGTGGCATAAAGTGCTGCGACACAGTAGACTGTTTCAGAGTAGAGTGATGCAATACAGTGTAGAGTATAGTGGTGCTGTGGCATAGAGTAGTGGGGTAGAGGGCAGTGGCGTAGCTCTAATTAAAGTGGTGTAGAATGGAATGGAGTAGTAGGTCTTAAAGTGCAGTGGAGAGTAGATGGTTTCACAGTAAATGTAAATGTATAGGCATTTATATAGCGCACTACTTACCCGGAGGGTCCCAAGGCGCTTCGACCGTTGCGAAACCCTTCCTGGCTTCCCTGAGAGATGGTCCCTTAATGGGTATCTCCAGGGTGAGACCAGGCATCCCCGGCGGTCTGGTGGGGCCGTTAGTGAAGATGAGGCAAGCTAATGCCCAGAGTTGCCGAGTGTGATCGCTGATCAGAGTGGGCACCGAGGCGAGAGAATTATCGAGTCTGCTGACCCTGGTCCAGAAACCTGCCGCGCCGGGAATCGAACCCTGGCCCCGGGCCGTCCTCTGCTCTCGGGTCTGCCGCCTCTAACAACAGTAGAGTGAAGTGATGCAAAGTGGGGTGGTGAAGAACGCAATGGCAAAGAGTGCAGTGGTGCATAATAGATTGGGGTAGAGTGCACTGGCAGAGTAGAGAGCAGTGGCATAGAGTTCAGTGTCAGAGTGCAGTGCTGCACAGCAGTGTCTGTAGAGTGTAGCGGCGTAGAGTGAGGTACAATGCAGTGGCGTAGAGTATAGTGGCATACTGTGCAGTTGTGCAGAGTAGACTGGCATACAGTGAAGTAGAGTATTGGTTTTTAGTAAAGTGGTGTAGAGAGCACTGGTGTAGTATGGAGTGGAGCACAATGCAGTGGCAGAGTAGATTGTTTCAGAGTAGATTTTAGTGGCAGAGTGCAGAGGTGTAGAGTGTCGCAGAGTGCAGTGGTGCACAGAATACTGCTGTAGAGTGCAGTGGTGTGTAGTAGAGTGGCGTGGAGTGCATTGGGAAGAGTATTGTGGCGCAGGGAGCAGTGGTGAGAGGGTAGTGGCGCAGAGTAGAATAGAGTGGCGTAGAGTATAGTTACGTAGAGTGATATTGTGCAGAGTAGATTCTGTAGAGTGCATTTTTAGTAAAGTGGTGCAGAATGCATTGAAGTAGAGTTCAGTGAAGTGGTGAAGAGTGTAGTGATGCATAGTAGAATAGTGTGGGGGTAGAGTGCATTGGCATAGGAGAGCTGCGCAGACCAGCGCGGCGTGGAGCAGAATAGAGCAAAGTGGGCTACATGAAGTACGAATTGTATTGTAGCATACTGCTAATACAGACAACACATCTTCAAATGAAACGACCAGTACATTTCCACTCTCATACAGTTTTACTGATAAACGTATACAGCGCACAAATGATAATATGTGGAAATATCATCCCTCAATGTATTAATTTGAACGTCAGCACAGTTCATTTACAGACATTTAAATGTTGTTGTGTGCTAGAAAATAAGCATATCCTCTGTACAGCCTTACTCCAATAGAGTTGCCCCCCACCCCCCTCCCCTTGCCAGCATGGTCACATAAATCCTCTCACTTTGAAGTCAGAGAAAGAAAAATAAACACCAAGCTCACTAGAAAACACAGCCTAAAATGTGATCTTTATCTTTGAATGCACGGCAATGTGACAAGATAACAACAAGATTTAGAGGCCTGTCTACAGAAAGTGAGTTTGTGGAAGAATACAGTAAACAAGGTTTGGCCAACAGAAGGGACGAACTCGAGCTGGACAGCCTAAAGCAAATACAGCCAGCAGACAGAAATCCAGAAAATGTGAGTTAAAAAACCAAGGGTAACCTAAGGGCGGAATTCCTTCCTAGATCAACTTTCTTAAAGTACCCAATATGTCTTTAGCAAACCAGACAGCTGCGTTGTCTGGTAGGCTGCGACCTAAAAGGCGCATCGGTTGGTAGCTGGGAACAATAAATAATACTCTAAGGTGCACATTAGGCTACTGAAATAGTAATTTTTAAGCTATTCCCCAGAATCTAGACATTTTGCATATCTTCTAAAAATGTTAATGTAAATAACCTGCACATTTTAGATACCCGCCTAAACTTCCAGGCATAAAGAGGGCAAGAAGAACTATCAGAATGGTAAGAGGTATGACTGCAAACAATGAGGCATACCCGAGGTAGTGGTTATTTACAGATCATCACCATTGCCTTGGGTACTCAATTTTGACAGCAGATCACATGCCCGTTTGGCTGAGTTGCGAGTATCCGTGTAGTGAGTCTTTGCAGTGAAGCCACCTAGACCAATATCCTATATAGCTGAATGCAACAAGCATGCCAGTATTGTCAGGTGTAGAATTATATAAAGAGGGCCTGAGAAAGGTGTCTAGGGGTGTGAATATTCTGATACCAAAACACAGAAAGGGTTATGTGAGAGATGAAGGCCATCAAAGCTCACCAACTGTAGCTGAAAAGAAGCATAAGTAACAGAGCAACTATATATTTCAATTATCTTGATTACAATTGATTCAAGAATGATGAAAATAAACATGGAGAGCCCCGTTTGGACGATATATAGCTCTAAGAAACAACAACAAATTCTGCTATTTATTCTGCAGATTTTGTAGGTTTTGACTGCCACCACCACTGCATATAAACAAAAGGCGCATGTAGCGGTGTGCTTTTTTTTTTTTACACTCAACATGTTCAGTGATAGAAATGTCAAGTATAGAACTCTCAAAAGGTAAACTTAGGTTTGAGGTTATACACTAGGGCTTCATGAAAAGAAATACTCACAGGTAGACAAAAACAACACAGATACTTTAGTTGGCGAGCACTTTTCAAAACGGTAGGCTGAGCTCTGTGCACATGCTCTCGCTTTCAGAGATGCCCTGCATTTTGCTAGAGGAGCTTTCAGCTGGTCTCAATCAAAGGTACCCTACAGGAAAAAAAGCTGGTCGATGTTGAATACCATAGATTGACTAGAAACCATACAACATGCATAGACCGTCGTGTTGCATTTTTTTTTTTAAATGGTCAGGTCACAGACTACCAGAAACAGGGGGTGTCGTTTCTCAAAAGAAATCAACTCCAAGTCACCTACAATTATAAATTCTCATTCTTCAAAAGAATTCACCATTTACATCTTGTCCAACCATTGCTCAGTTACAGGCTTTCTATCCAAAAACAAACGACACTATGCATTTCATTCTTATAACGTTCGTGTGAATGCTGTAAAATCTATTTTGCATAGTAGCTCACATTCGCTTTTTAGCACATTAACTGAACACAAACATGTTATGACAGTGGGTTACACTAAGTATCAGTACATCTTCTACAGTGGGTTTATCTATACGGTTCTGAGGATACAACAACACTCGGAGAAAAATAAAAAGGTGCATGTGGTTGTAAACAAACCTATATTGCGGAAACTTCAGAGATTTATGGAAATAAGAGATGCTCTAAAATGAGATATGATTGATACGGAAGGATAAGAGACATGACTTACAGGGGTATGGTTAACTACTTACAATGGTGTGAGCAGAACACAAAACGTATGATTTTAAAGTAGACATATGGGTATTGTTTGACCATAGCTTCGCAATTTATCAATGAAAGTATGCCATGGAGCAACAGAGTGGCATAGGGACCACAATGGGGGCTGCTCCAGCAAACCCTAATAGTGATACAACTGGGCTGTCACAAACCTTTAACAGTAGTGCTGGTACAGCTATTTTGAGGACGCTGACAAAGGCATTTAAATTACTTCTAGCCATAATTAACCCTACACACTCAGAGCGATCAGGTCAGGCAGTGCAGGAGTTATCGAATGTCCTCTGGCGTAACAGAACATTAAAGGATGCCGGTGTTTGCTCTCACACCATGACACAACTGGGTTGATAAAGCAAACGGTACAGTGGAAGAGGTTCCTTGGATGGGAGCGCTACCGAGTGCCACTACAGGGCAGTGACAGGCGGTTCACCGGGCGGAATATAAGGCCGGACCGGGGCTCTATGAAGATGGCTGCCACCCCGGGCCTG
Organism: Lissotriton vulgaris; assembly: GCF_964263255.1. NCBI lineage: Eukaryota > Metazoa > Chordata > Amphibia > Caudata > Salamandridae > Lissotriton > Lissotriton vulgaris. The sequence continues at coordinate 1,605,087,193 of NC_141695.1, read as the reverse complement.
GCTCGGGCAGGCGTTACCTCGGCCCTCGCGTCTTACCTCGGAATTTCAGCTCGTGCTGCGGCTCCAACACCAGCACCTGCTCTATCTTCGCCATGTCGGGGGGGCGCCGAGCGCTGTTAGCGTGGGTCAGGGAGTCAGGGTGCTGCTGCAGCGGCCGGGCAAGCGGCAGGACGAGGAGGTTCCAGAGAGGGAGGCTGACTGAGGGTGGGGATGCGGCGGCTGCAGCAGGAGGCGGGCCTAGCAACCGCGCAGGCGTAAAAGCCTCGACTTTTCCGGTGGACTAACAAAGCGGCCATGTTGGAAGACTGCTCGTCCCAAGGGTTGCAACTAAAGTAGTCCTGAATCTGTGTTACATATTCGGACATAATAGGAAATTAGAAACCACTGTTGTCAAATTAAATATATAACACATTGGTATTACATATATGAATTTTCACAATTTAGCAAACACACGAGCATTGTATTAGATTGTAATTGGAGTCTTAATCTGTAACGATCACAAGAACGAGACAATTATGTCTTGAAAACACTGTGCATGAATATCATTGTGTATTTCTATATAGAAGGAGCATACTAAAAAAAGATTACTCGTGTTACACTGAGAAGACAGCCTCTGGTTTCATGCCTACCAAAAGTGGAACTGAGAGACCTTTACATGCCAGTCCTACGTCTGTTTCGCCACGATGCCGCCGTTTTGAAAGTATTTCAATTACTTGAAACACTACATGTTGATTCAATTTTGTTCCTCCTATTTCACAACTACATTCACAACTGTCATAAAGAATGCACCTTTTTATCTTTATATAATACAGTTCTATTTCAGTCAAGAAATTCAATGATTTTTTTATGTGTTATAGTTCTAATTTCAAGTTCGTTTGTCAAACGGGTTTATTTCAGTCAATACTACACTTCTTTAAAAGCAATTGTAAACTCCGTAGTTTTTTGTACATTCGTGTAGATTGCTCCATCTGGTTGATTGGTTATCGTATTTACAAAACGCCATTGGCTACATTCATCGGAGGAAGCCTACCCAATAGAGCGAAGGCACGACTCGAGGAGCCCCACCTTTGCGTAGTGTAAGGTAAAAGCCATGTTGCAATTTGCAAATTCTGTACGACACTCGTGTTATTGTGCTATAATGATGGCATTTCTATTTGTTTTCATTCAGAGATGGGCATAAGATTCCACGTTGTTTAAAGAAGAATGCAATTGCTCAACGGTGTCCACGACCATTTAAATATACCAAAGGGTCAACTGCCGGGCGCATTTAACTGGAAAAAGCCGTACTTTTGAGGAGCTTGCTGTTTCGGCTTTTAAGGTTTCACTCATGGGTATAATCATTGACATCTTTATGCCTGCCAAGTTTTCAGTTTATGGGTGACATTTTAATGTTTTCTGTGTGTCAATATGTGGCATTAACACCCTATATGCGTGACACTTAAAGTAAGAGAACAACCCTGTAATGATCATGTCATGGGAGAAATTTATTGTAAACGGCCTTTTTGTGCAAAATGTTGAACTCTTATGGAAAATAAATTATACTAGACTATAATCCCAGAATACAACACATTGTTAAATGAATACTGAAGACGTGTCATGTTTCTCAGTGGTATCTGTCTATGCATAATAAAAAATCAATATTTTTGCTTAACCTCTGATTGATAGAAGACTGAGTTGGCCATGCTAGATTTGAAACTTGTAACCTCGAGGTTTCATTATTGAATATGTCATCAAATAATTTGCTGAGCCATTCTTCCTTCCTACAGGTACTTTTTACAGAAAACAGTATTGGAAGGAAACTAATAAACGTCAATTTTACTCCACAGGATTGGGAACACCAGTTGGATGGAGGCTGTGGTAGGTGCTTTGCATTGCATTTACGTTTGCTCCTTGCAAACTAGACTGGGCTGATGCTACCAACAAGGTGATAGCCACTCCTGAGCTCTATGCCAGCCCACAAACTGATAGCTTGCTCAGGCTTACGTCTAGCTGTTCAGAGGCCAGGATGGTAGCTGTGGGCGCTGCAGTCGCTGTGAGCAGAGCTTAAGGTGCAATGGCAGGTCAGTGGCTCCTTGGGCAAGACTAGAGTGATAGGCCATAAATCAGGGGCAAGGGAACACAGCCAAATCTCAGTGCCAGGCTGTTGAGTCATACACTGCCTGCATACTTGCGTGTGCCATGAGCCAGGGCTACATACTTTGGGTCAGATGTAGGTAGCAAATTAGTGATCGCAAACGCAGAAATTCGCAGAATTTCCACGTTTGCGATTGCTAATAAACCATGTAAAATGTAGAGGCAGAAACACCGAATCGCTAAATAAGGAATCGCTAAAAACAACGGAAAACAACTAGCGATTCCTTATATAGAGAAAATGCCACACCGACTCACTGGTTAGCAATTCGCAAAATAAGGAATCACTAAAAAAAATAGCTAAGCAATGTACATAAACTCGCTATTACCGAATCCTTAAAAAATCGCAAATTAAGAGTCTCAAATTGCCACAAACTCAAAGCAGGTGGTAACCAGGTGCACAGCATATAAACTGCCCCAGAATGCATCCGGCTGAACACAATGGCGGCCCTCTATGTCTTTGCAAGGCGGTTATGGATACAAGCTGCAGCACAAAGGATCTGGAGACTACAGGAAGCCGTATACAGATTGCGCATCACATTATTCCAACTCACAGAGGCTGAAATCCATGAGAGGTACAGGCTTCACCCAAACACCATCCTGGACCTGACATAGGACCTACACCCAATCCTGGAGCACCAGACACCAAGGGCGCACGCAATACCTCCACATGTACAGGTACTCTGTTGCCTGCACCTACTAGCTTCCAGCAGTTACCAGGAGTAATAGCTGCAGCAGGTGGAGTCTCACAGAGTTACCTGTCACGTTTCTTCAATACATTCCTGGGTGCCATGTTGCAAAGGATGCCACACTATATCCAATTCCCCAGCACCCAGGCAGAACTGCATAAGACAAAGATGGACTTTTATCAGAAGGCCCAGTTCCCACATGTCATAGGGTGCATTGACGGGACACATATACCAATCTACCCCACTGAGCGACTGAGTACATCCACCCCAACCGCAAATCCACTCATTCAATCAAAGTACAGGTCATATGTGATGCTTATCACATCATCGCCGACATAGGTGCAAAATTCCAAGGGAGCAGGCATGATTCCTACATCTTCAGGAACAGTGGGATCTATACTGGTCTTGCTGGGGGTGAATTTGGAGAGGGATATCTGCTAGGTAAATCCATGTGACATACCCTGATGTATACATCGAATGCAACGATTGCTCACTGTGAATAATTTTCCTTTCTTTTACACTTCGGTGATAGCGCATATGCGGTGCATGCTTTCATACTGACTCCATACCTCAACCCATCTACCTCAAGCGAAAGGAGATATAATGGGGCACTTAAATCTACGCTCAATGTGGTGGAGCGTACAGTTGGTCTCCTGAAAAGCAGGTTCCGCTGCCTCCACAAAAGTGGAGGTGCACAGCAATACCGGCCCCTGATCTGCTGCAAAATAATAGCTACATGTGCCATGCTTCATAACCTTGCCACAAAGAGGGGGATACCCGTGGAAATCAGTGAATCAGAGGATGAGCATGAGGAATGTCCCCAGCCACAGCACACATAAACTATATTTTAGAACTAACAAAACAAGAATACAAAGAAATTAAAGGTACTGTAATTTACTGTAATTAAAAGAAAGGGAAAGGGAAGGGGGTAGTGCTCGAGGGAGTGTAAAGTCAAAAAGGGTAAGCACAATCAAGAAATCATGTGATGAGTACAAAAGCTTCCAACAAAATCATAACAATTCAAATACATAAGCCAAAAATCAAGGCTCGTAACTGCATTGTGTGATGGTGTTTAATTGACCTTCAGTCAGGCAATTGGACAGCACACCGCAACCCTAGGATGGCCTCACAGTGCCTGGTCAAGCCAAACATGGCACAGTCACTCCACCATACAACATCCCTAGTCCCATCATTGTGTCAAATGGATTACGTCACCCTTCACACAATGGAATGTGATGGCAGTGCTCATCTTCTGCGCCCACGCGCAGCACTGCTGCGATCAGCAGGCACACTGTCCTCCCCAGTGCTGTGTCCTGCGGCTGATCCTTGCCTACCACTGCGCCTCCTGGTCTCCTGTAATTAGGGGGTGATGCTGCTGCATTTGGTTGGTCTGAAGCACCTCCAAGGCACTGGTGACTGTTACCAACCACGAGTGACATCACTGCTGCACTTGACCATCTCCAATTGTATAGCCACCGAGCGCCTGCTGAGGACATGGGTGGCATTGCACTGCCTGTTAACTCCCTTAGTGTACCCTTCCAGTCTCTGTCTGTCCCTGAGCCTTGCACCATGGTCGCTATCAATCTTGCTGCAAAGGCAAATTTAGAGAAGAGCTAAAATAATACATCTGGTGTTTTTTAAGTATATGATATAAATGTCAAGGCTCTTTGCAAATTATATTTGGGTATTCTAAGACTGATTTTCAAAAATTATCTAGTGTATCGCAAATCGGTTGAATTATTCTTTTTTGTAAATGTTCGTTGAATGTGATTTTTGAGAATTTTTTGTTTAATAATTGTAGGTAATGTTTCATGTGAGTATAAATGTATTGTAATGCCCTGTGATGAAGTAACGGAACTATAAGTGCTTTGTGATTGCTGTGTTTTCTCTCTCTGTCTATGAAATTTGGTTTCAGATGAGAGTATTTTACATAAATAACAAGTGAAAGGTAAAAATAAATATACCTGACCAGATTTAATTAAAGTGTTTATTTGGTCTTTACAAAATCATAATTTGAAATAGTATATGAAGGGAAGCATTCTTATGTGTGTTTGAATTCATAAACGGTCCAGCTTTCCCTTCTGTCCCACTAAGGACCTAACTCCTTTTTTTGAGCATAGCAGCCTAACAGCATCAGACATCTGCCTCATGCCCTCAGCCAGGGTGTTAATGAGGCAGTATGTGGCCTCCTTCATGCCCTTTAGTGTTTTTATTGTTTGCTACCTCTGCCTCAGGACTGTGTGCCCTTGCTCAGCGTCTTCGTGCACCTGTGTTGCCAACCTCCATGGGGGACTGTGTTACAGATGCGTGTACATCATCATCCTGTGGTGTACTCCCTAGGTCTCATCCTCTGTGCCCTCTATCTCCTGGAGGCTACCCACTGTATACCTCCTGGCTCGTGCTGGTGATGATGGTGGTGTGGCGTCAGCAGGTGATAGGTCATCCTCCTCCAGTGTGTTTTGCTCCTTAAAAGCCTCTTCTGTCTCCCCTTTTGCAGCCTGGCACAATGTTTTGCCTGTGGATACAGAATGTACTATTACTCACTTGTCTGGCAGCATTTGCCTACAAATAAATTTCATGACTGCCAATCTAGCTTTCTGTCCCCCGCTTGCTTATCTATTGATGTGTGTGACATGCATATGTTTTTTGTGGACTGACTGATATGCTGTTCAATGATAGGGACTACATCTCCCTTCATGCATTGCTGATTTTAGGCAAAACATGGTCTGGAGTTGGATTCTTGCAGTCTTGCAGGGGGGTTGGGGGTAGGGAGGGGTGCACAGCATGCTGTGCATGCATCTTACCTTGTCTGTTGGACCCTGTGGATGAACTGTCCACATCTCTAATGCCACTGACGCTCTGTGGCTGGAGAGTGGACTCCATCATTTGTTCCAATGCTGTTGGTGCAGGCGCTGTTGATGTCCCCCCCACTTGTCTTTCTGACTTGTTTGAGCCGTTCGGCCACCCTCTCCTTGGCGCGTTTCTGGAGATCGTACCAGCGCTTCTTGAGGTCTTCTATTGAGCGATGGGTGACGTCGATGGCACTGATTTACTGCTGGATCACTAGCCAAATCTTCAGTTTTTATGACTCAGTGATGTGCAGTGATTCTTTTCTGAAGAGCTGATCGTGATCCTTCACCACCTCCTCTATTAGGACCTCCAACTCCCTCTCACTGAACTTGTGTTTGCGCTTTCTTTCTCCAACATCCTTCCCTTTCTCCTGTGAGTCCATGGTTCTGTTTTGGTGTATCAGCTAGGTAGTGGCTGTGCAGGTCCTTTGCTTTTGCTCCTGCTCCCTGTCTCTCCAACAGCTTCAGGATCAGTGTAGCTGCATGGGTGTGGACACTTCCTGGTTGTGAGGTCATCAGGAAGCACAGGATTGGCTGATCACAGGTTTGCGTTTTTTTGCGGATTCGCTAATTACCGATTCGTTAATATGGAATCGGTAATACTGAATCGGTAATGAGGATTCAGTATTTTTAATAGCGAATTTTAACGGATCGCTAACTTTTAGTGATTTTTTCATCTACATCACAAATAGCGAGTTCTTAATAACGAATCGGTAAAATTCACTTTTAAGAACTCGCTATTTCGGTTTTACCTACATCAGGCCCATAGTCTTTAGTTTGCTTAGTTAACCGTGGCCACCAATAACGCTGTTTCAGTAAAGTAATAGTCGCTGTAATGCCTGTGTGCGCAGAGCCCAAACCCTTGTGTGCAGCTAGTATTAACCCTTGCCTTCGATCCATATTTGGTATTGCTCTATTCCCTACTCCAGAAATCTGAGCATATGGAATGTTATGGGAGTATTTGAGTGGAAATTTTTTAGGTAGTGCTGTGCTGCCTTTGCGTGATGCGATAACAGCTATAATTATATCTCTGTCTATTCTCGTTTTTGAACGAGTCAGTGCAGACACGGAAGCCGTGCAAACTACCCCTCTGCCAATGAATTCCCTTCAACGTGCATGCCATCACGTTGTTGACTCAGTGTGTGGATCACGTGAGTCCTCGGTACCTGGGATTTCAGTTCCGCTACCTGTTCCCATAGCATTTTGTGCTTTATTGTGCCACCTTTTGCATCTTTTAACCCATTCTGCTCCCAATGTTGTAAGTACTCTTGTATGACAGTACACAGTAAAAGGAATACACCTGGGATGTTTTTGTACACGTGTGCTAGTCGACAAAATTGTCGCTCGGACCCAATGCACTAAAGGCAGTCAAATACCTGCTTTCTGGTGCTATATTTTGGCAGAAAAATCCATTTGAGAACTCAAGAGTGGTTTTGTATTTTTTGCGCACATGGTTATTCATTAATGCAGCACTATGTGCATTTTGGACAGCAAATGTCATTGTGCATGAGTTTAGATGTTTGTAATCTAAAACTAAACGAAATGTATTGTTGGGTTTAGTGACAGGAAACAAAGGATTGTTCATTGGAGAGGTACATTTTTCAATGACCCCCTGGTATTCAAGTTGATCATCTAAGATCACCCTGACCTGTTTTTTAGCTTCTTGCTTTATAGGATATTGCCTCTGAGCATTAGGTGAAACCTTTAACGAGATCACGTGGTAGGTTGAGTTATCATTCCACCCTGCATGATTTTTGTACAGTGCTGGAGGTTGGGCTACTGCCCACTTCTGCGCATAAGCCTGTTTTAAGTGAACGGGAACATAGTTAGAAAATGCAGGAAAAACTATACTTTCTCCCCTGGGGCACTTCATAACGAATGCAGGCGGCCAATCTTGTTCTGCTAACAGGATGTCATAACCAGATGATAAGTTCTTCCAAAAAAGAGCTTTCACTTTCCTAGGCTTGTCCCCCTCCAGCCAGAGTGTTACTTCATATAACCAATGTGGAAAGCTCACCCTGGTATCTGGTGTTTCCACCGTGATGTAATCATTCAACTCCGCTGTCACCAGAAATTCCTTCAGGTTCAGTTGAGCTATTGTTACTTCTGCCTCACTGTCTAGCATCGTCAGAGCCCATTCCTCTTTCAGAAGTTGTGTCCTCAAAATTCTGGGCATGTCTGATTTTCGACCAGCAACTTTCTTTTTCTTAAATTAAGTTTTTGGACTTTGCTTATCTTTTTTAGAAGTAAAGTCTTGAGCGCGCTGTTTGTCTCTGGCCTGTGTGCGCTCCTCTCTGCGTTCTGACCGTCCTCTTTCTGAGCCTTTTTTTGAGCCATGAAAAGAACGAGAGGAACGTGTATCAGTATCCAGATACCTGTCAGATTTCCTAATATTATCCCTATTGCTGAGGTTATACCTCTTTTCAGAGGACTCCTGTTGAGGAGACCTACCTCAGGACTGAGATCTCTTATCTTTAGAGGTTTCTTATTCATCCCACTTCTTTTCAGATGAAGTAGGTGTTTGTTTAACAGTGTCCTCCTCAGGACTGCTCTGTAGTTGAGGGTTTAATGCTTTCCCCCCCCAAACTATCTCTGCCTAGTTCTGCGTATGCAGTTTCAATTATTTTGGGTAGTGAAGCCTCCTGAATTAACAGGCCGATCTCCCTTAGGCGTTGGCGGATAGCCACCAATGCAGCTTCTCCTTTAATATTAGCTAGTATTGTGGCTGACACCTGGTCGTAGTTATTTAATAACTTCATCCCTAAGTTTAGGGCAGGTTCTGCTCCATCGTCGTTTTGTATTTGTCTAAATACATCTGGTACTACTGCTAATGAAGGAATACCATGTGTTCTGGTATATATGGAATTTGTTCATGTTTTGTGGTCACTTTGCCCATTACCGCTTGTAATGTTTGTGGAGTAATTTTAGTACCTGAGCTCTGTGTAGGTGCTGCAGTAGTTGTGATTACTGTAGGTTGGACTGCAAGTGTCCTTAAGACAAAATGTGTCATGTTTCTGTAGAGTTTTATCAACTCTTTGAGTTGAACAAGTAGTTCATCCTGTGGCATTGTGTCAATGTCTGGATGTGGTGCATAGGTCGCTAATATCGGCCATGTTGCTCCTGGTCTTCCTAAAGGACCCGGCCTTGCCCTGTTTTTATGTGGGGTAGGGCGCCATTAAACCAGAAAATAAGTTCCTGGAAAGTAAGCGGAATCTCAATCTCCTCAAACGGAGTGTAGACCTCTGGAGCTTCTTCATGTGTGTAGTAATGAAAACTTTTGTTACAGCATCTGCTTCTGGGAATGTATCCCATGAGTAAAATACCTCTGTTTTGAAGTCTTAGTGTGCCTCTATCAGGAATATTACTACACCTCCTCTGAGTTGTAACCCATGTTTGAGTATTTTGAAGGTAAGTGTTTGTCTTACTTTGAGTGCAATATGTATTGCATCCATGTCTACCTCACCAGTCCTATTAAGTCCCTGGGCTAGATCGTCTACTGGGTGTAAGTTTCTCTCCTCACCTGCCATTGTGTTTAAGACACGGAATTACCGTACAAGGAAGTTATCAGAAGATTTTATGCACCATTTTGGGAATATTCCCTTCAAGCTTGAATAACTAACAGCCAATACATATGATATCTCGCCTAATAAGCTGTGGCGGAGTTTTTTCCCACCTACTCCAGACGTCTCTGGGTTTTGTAAGTAGGGTCTCTGAGAATAAGCACGACTGAGCTACTCAGATTCTACTGTTGAGTATGTGCGCCATGTGTTTACCACGTTGGCAAACCATGTTTGACACGTTGTGTGCCATTAGACCTCGTTGGGCGCCATGTAGTGTAGTCCCAAAAAGTACCCTGCATTGCTGGACCTATGATGATTACGGATAACATATACTGTGGGTCTGGTGGCAGACTGACTCTGTGTACACCCCCGCCGCATATATTAGCCTATGGTTCGCATTAGCTAGCTTGAAGTGCCACTAGAATCTCCTGTTATCAGAGAAATTAGTTTGTGCAACTTTAGAACACAATAACCTTATGCTTGGGGAAACAATATATTACTTTTCACCCAGTCACTCGTGATTGCTTGTTTTTGTTCTCAGAGAGATACAGAGAAGAAACTGTCGAACGTTTTTACAATAAGAATTTATTGTACAGTAGTTATTGTTATTGAAAATCTTTATTTGGCATAAAAAATACCGTAAAAGATACAATTCATATATAATAAAAAACATAAACATTTACAGTATACAGCTTTTAGGGAAATTCTTACAAAGTACCATTTCATCATAGCCATCATATTTTGAATGATGAATTTGCCTTGCTAGTTGGTACTTCACCTTCCTTTAGCAGCACTGGTTCCAGCAGTAAAGGCAATGATGAAAGTAAGAAACTTTATGACCTAAAGAAAAAACTTATTAGGATGGAAGCGCATGGCGAGTTCATGCTAGCCTACTTAAAATCAGGGATTATCCCCATTGGGTTACGGGTACGTATTATACCGGGACTGTTTGTTCATCACAGACCCTTTCTTGAGAAATGGAGTCAGATAGCGAATAGGTGTTCCCGTGACCTAATGATTTTAATTGTAGCAACGGCGAAAGAATTAGCAGCCGCCATTAAGATTGGAGTTTATGAACTGGAAGAAAAACTTAAACAGATGAATGAGTAGATGAAGCTATTAAAAAAATAGAAGAATCCAATAAAGAACTTGAATCCTTTAGCAACTACTTAAATAAAAGAAAGACTGAAGCGCACAGGCCCGACACGCGCAGCGCCACCTGACCAAGAGTAGGCGATAGTGGCCTATCACTTATTCCCGAAATGGACAAGGAGAGGGGAGGGTAAGGGTGGGAAGGGTAGGGGGGGTTGTTTACAGTTCTATGTTTCTTTAAAGTTGCACTAATACTACACAGCCTGCACCTCTGTAGCACCTCTTATGATGCGGCCGGCCCGGTTGGGTTGTAGGCGGCTTGCTGTGTTAACTAACAGTGTGCCCCGCTGGCCTTGTCACGGGTGTCAGTGGGGTCCCAGACTATGGCTACCCCAGAGTGGCGCCGGCCCACATGATATTTTGGAGGTGCATAATGCTTGCCTGTGCTCAATAAAAGATTTAATACATAAAAGAAAGACTGATAAGTTGGCTAAAGATGAGAGATACTACTCTGATGATACAGTTTATCCATACTTAAGGAATGGTTTTTACAAACAAAATCATTATGTTGATGAAAATAGGACTGCCCCTCAGAGAGTTAATAATTTTTCTGAGACATCAGACTCCGAAGGTGAAGGTCCTAGTAACTATTATGATTCAGAAGGAGTTCATAACTCCTTTTCTGGTTCTAGACCACAACAACCTTTTTTATCCAATCGGGGGCCTTGCCGTGGACGCCCCAAAGTGAGATTTCAAGGCCAACACAGGGGGAACTTCCATATGAACCAGCAGGCACATCAACATCAGGAGCCCCAGTTGATCAGAGAGACCCGCAGTCGACAATATTGGGGTCAGGGGAATTAATCCCTATATTTAATCTATCCTCTACCTATCTTAATAACCATAGTGAGACCGTTCTTTCAAAAGGTCTGTCTTACGTGCCTCATACTAATGTGTATATATTTGAATTGCACCAAGATATAATTAAATTTTTTCGCAAAATCAGGTTAAAAAAGTTTTTCCAAATTAATGTAGATAGTGATCTGGTATCGAAAAGGCATAGAGAGTTATCGTTACCTTTCACATTCAGCCCCTCTTTGGACCAATTAGGCCCAGAGGTAGCGGCTTTTGAATTAGTAGTCCTCCAAAAACTCGAAAGGACACTCCGATTTATTCCGAAACCTCTTTACAATATGAGTAAAGATGAATCTTTAGCATTGAAAGCATTAGCAGACAACAAAGACCTTGTAATTAAAGGTTGTGACAAAGGTGGAGGGATTGTTGTCATTGATAAAGATACATATGAACGAAATATGATTAGCATGTTGAATGATAACTCCACTTACCTTAAAATTAATTTCAATCCTTCCAATGCTATCTTTAAAAAGATTCAACATCTTACTAATGAGGCCCTACTTAATGGTGATATCAGTCCGAAAGAACATGATTTTTTGATTTCTAATAAGGGCAAGACAGCGTGTATTTATGGCTTACCCAAAATACACAAGGATAACAAAAATCCTCCATATAGACCCATTGTGTCTACCATAGGAACAATAACTGAACCTCTATCTAAATTCATAGATCACCATCTCAGACCTCATATTCCTCAAATTAAATCCTACATAAAAGATACGGGTCATATGATTAATGTTGTCGAAAATCTTGATTTTGTGTCAGGTAGGGATCATTTAGTCACCATGGACATTGAGTCCCTTTATAGTAATATCCCCCTCAATGAAGCGATTCGAGCTACTGACTGGTTTATTGATAAACATAATATTGTCTGCCCTAAGAGATTCCTCATTGATTGTTTATTCATTGTTTTAACTGAGAATATTTTTGAATTTGGAGACTTACTGTACCGCCAGATTAAGGGAGTAAGTATGGGTGCATCAGTTGCACCATCCATAGTAAACATCTATATGTCTCATTTTGAGAGTATGTTCATTGATAATGAAATTGCCTCCTTTTTTGAGTCTATCTCCCATTGGTCCAGATATATAGATGATATCTTTTTTATCTGGACCAATGGGGAGGACTCATTACTTGAATTCCTTTCTTGGATCAACCTGACTGATGTCAATTTAAAGTTTACTGCACAGTATAGCACAGAACAGGTTGAATTCCTTGATATTTTAATAATGAATCAGAACAATAAACTTGAGGTTTACCTTTACGTTAAGCCCACAGCACGTAATACGTTGCTCCACTACAGAAGTTTCCACCCTAGGAGTCAACGCCAAAGTATACCCTTTTCACAATTTCTAAGAGTTCGTAGGAACTGTACCAACCTTGGTGACTATGACAAACAGGCCTCAGTTATGAGGAAGAAATTCATGGACAGATGTTATCCACACAGACTGGTTAGAAACTCCTACAAAAGAGCTAGGTTTTATGATCGGGATGCTTTATTGAAACCGAAGATATCAGCTGCCACTGACCAACTTATCTGCGTTACTAGACATTCAACTCTGGATGACCGAATCAAACAGATCATCAATGCCAATTGGCATATTCTTAACTGCAACCCCACTTCTAATGACAACCTGGCGATACCTTTATTCGCACATAAAAGAAATAGAAACATTAAGGATCGGATTGTTCATTCGAGACATGAAAAGAAAATGTCTGGCTCAGGACTGAGTCAGAGATCACTACTGAACAATCTACCAGTACGTGGGACTGTCAAGTGCTCTTCATGTAAATCCTGTTTGAATATCTTAAGTGGTGAGGATTTTTCTCACAATGGGTTTTCCACTAAAGCTTGTGACATTTGGAACTGTAAAACCATGAACACTGTTTACTTTATCCTTTGCCCGTGTGGCTTAGGTTATGTTTGTAGAAGGCTTTATTTCGATAAAATTTTATCTTAAAAAGCATCACAATAAAAACAATTTTACATTACATATTCCACAAGATAAAACAAGGAGGATGGACATACACAATATACCATCCATCAATAAAAAATTTGATAACACATTAGGGTTAAGAACAGATTAAACATTATAATTATTTATTTTTAAGCCTTCTTGTTCTAATGATCCATGCCCAGCTAAGAAACTTAGAGATAGCACAAACATATACTAGCCGAGTATCTGACATGAGGATTCGCAAGGCCATCGAATGAGACCTAGTACCCATATTCCTGCACACTGGTTTTAGCCACCTGGATCTCGGAAGTTTATAAGCAGTGCACTCAAATAAGATATGAGGCACTGTTTCCAAGGTCAGTGGACAGAATGGACACGAGCTAGAGATACTTGGGGACACGCTCCAGCGTGCTGTAAACTCGCCAATGGGAAGGGTACCAATCCTAAATCTAAAATACAGCATGCGATCACGCGGTTTTGTAATAAAATCAAAATAGGGCTCTAACAAGGGTACATCCTTTAAAAGAAGATAGTTAGAAACAATCCTACCATTTTTAGGGTTTGAGTATTTTTTATTGTACACCCAGCTCCAATAAATCTGCTTCAATTGGAATTTTGGCACAGCAGATCTAGTTGACCATGCCTCCCCCAACCCAAGCTCAACAAGTAGGGATTTTACATTTCGCAGCCAACTTATTTTTGTCCAACCAGACATAGACAGAATTTCCGTTAGCCCTTCCGCATAATGAGCGAGTTCCGGTACTCGCCATAATCGTGACCACAATAACAGTGGACGGAACTGGGCCTGATCCTTTATTGGGCGATTCCCCAGATCATACAATATCGGAATCATAGGTGTACTTTGGGGAAGGGACAACAATGACCTTAAGAATTTATTCTCTGACTGGGTAAGCTGGTCAATATTACAGGCACCCCATAATTCTGCCCCATACAGGGACCCACTAACTGCTCTTGCGTTGTAGATCTCTACAATGGGGGAAATAGGTTTTATTGTAGAACTGCACTGTTGCTTAGGTTATGTGGGCGAGACCTCCAGATCCATTCAGGTTCGCCTCACCGAACATAGGTCTGCAATCAGTACAGGGAAATTGACAGCTCCCCTGGTGAAACATTTTGCAGAAAAAAACCATAAACCGGAAGATTTCCAATGGCCCATACTGGAAAAAAATCAGAACACCTGATAACAAGGGTGGTTGCGCTATCCGCAAGAAAAAAGAAGTATATTGGATTTTTGTTCTGGACACATTTAAACGGGGATTAAATAGTGAAATCCCTTGGGAAAATGCGATATTTTAACCATCTTGCAATTTTCCCTATTTACGTATTCTGTAATCTGCAGTCTATAATTAATTACAAGTTTACAAATTGGCAGTGTAATATGGGTTTAAACCTATTACCCGCACTAACAGTCCCTTAGTTGGAGGATCAGTATAGAATACTATTTTAGCTCCATCAAGGTTTCGGTTGGTTTTAGATTTGTATGTTATTGCACTTGCGATCGAGCTATAAGTCTGCTTATCTGGTGCTTATACCTTTAATAGGTTTATACCTATTACCCGCACTAACAGTCTCTTAGTTAGAGGATCAGTATAGAATATTATTTTATTTCCATCCAGGTTCTGGTTGTTCTAGATTCGTATGTTATTGCATTTGCGATGGAGCTATAAGTCTGCTTAAATGGTGCCTATACCTTTAATATTCCTTTTTCAGTCAATCACATGACCATCGACCTGCCCATGTGGTATATTTAAAATCACACTACACCTGACTCCAGTGATACATCTTTGAATCGCCGTGAGACACGAACAGCCATCTTTTGCTGCCTCGTTCTTGTAGACACACATGTGGCCGTAATTAGGTAAGCAGCAGTTAGTGCTTTGTTTGCTATCCAGTTCGTAGTCTATTACGACATGTTCCATTTGTTGTTGCCGAGTTAGCTATTCGGTTAGTCCTTAAGTGTTTCAGAACTAAGTATAACACTTGGTTTCTTTTGGTATCCTAGACTCTCATTATCGAGCAGTACGCCGTTGTTTATACCTATACCGCCTGACGTTCGTAAGACTACAACAGCTATCTCCTGTTGCAACGTCTCGCTATAATTTGGTAAGTGCTTTCAAGCGCTACCTCGATTGTCTATCTGATTACTTGTGAAAGAGTTTAGTGAGGGTGATTTTCCTACTTGAATAGCTATCTCCTGTTGCAACGTTTCGCTTTAATTTGGTAAATGTTTTCGAGCGCTACCTCGACTGTCTATCTGATCACTTGTGAAAGAGTTTAGTGAGGGCGATTATTCTAATTGAGCGGTTTCTCGGGTATTATAATGTCTGTTGTATTCATTTATGATTTCAGACTCATATATTTTGGGGTCTTTTTACTTCGTGGATTTTATCCAAAGAACACGACGATTTCCTATATTTTCATCTATCTACATAAATACAAGTGGGATTCGCGACTTAATCACGTTAACAGAAATCTGCTCCCTTCTTGTGTTGCGTCTTTTGGTAAGCGTGAATATCAGTCAGGCGCTAAGTAATGAATTAAAAAATGTCCTTATCCTAATTCTTTTGGACACGCTTATTCATTATAGACCTTACATCTATGCCATCTTGAACTCTATACTATCGAGCATCTGTTGACCGAAGGTGTTCCCAGGGAATCTTCTGGACACCCCCATTAGACGTACTATTTTATAAATACGGTAAGCAGATCTTAGTTTTAAAATAACCTTCTACGTAAGTGCATCACAATAAGGATGTTAGCATTAAGTGATACTCTCTTCTCTTATACTTGCGGAACCTCAAGAAATATTTTATCAAAAACAGTCCTTATTGTTAGTTCTCAATTTTATCGTAGTGAAAACCAGCATTGTAATATTACGACAGAGCTCTAGAAAGGTGAGCAGAAGGGTTGTTTCTTTTTGTCAGCTCTATACCGCTATATTTAGAAACATAAATTTATAACTTTGATACCCTATGTTAGACCTGTCTGGCTTTTTGGCGAAGTCCCTCCTAATTATTATTTATTTTGTCCCCTTTTTGCCCCTCATACCCTTGATAATTTTTTGTCTACTGACTTTTTGTAGGTGTTGGCCAGTGGATAGGTGTTCTTTCTCCCCCTCATAATCTTTTACCTCAGGCCCAGAGGCCTGTTCTGACAGGAAAGTTGGCACCACCTAAAATGGTGGCCACCAACTGCCCTAACTGTCACACCCAGAACTTGGCCATAGCCTAGCATAGGGCATTCTAGAACCTTCTGGTCCATTCTGGACCACTGAAGGGAAGCCTATATAAGGCGGAATGCGAGGAAGCCATTTTGTGCTGACCAGAGAGTGGAGGAGTGAGGCAGTGGTGAGAGGAGGAGGACGCACTGGGAGCAGTTAGTCTGTCCTTGTGTCAGACAGCCACTACAGGGAGACGTTCCCCCTTCAACCCCTGACCAATCCCTCCCAACCATCTTCTACTGAAGAGATTGACCCACCTGTGGTGGAAGCCCCCCCCTCTACACTGGAGCCCCATTGAACCCTGTCAGGACGCTCTGCTTGAGGATTTCCCTGACTTCCCCCTGGCTGTGTTCCTCTTACCAGCGTGGAGTAGAAGTCAGCTCTAGCCCAGTGTTGAGCCTTGCGTGGACCCCCGAGCTTAGAGGGAAGGCGAGTGGCTACTGAGCTTGAGTGGCCTGTGGAGCGAGCAAAACGCTTTATTCAGCGTGTCCCCTGGAGCCAGGTGAGGGGAGTGACTGTGAGAGAGGAGCGGCGCTGTCTTTGCCGTCTGCAGGACCCCGGGGGCACCGGCCGCGTCATTGTGCTAGATCCCAGGGCTTGGGAGTGAAGGAGCGCTACCGCGCATGATTCAGGCGCGTCCACTATAGGAGACAGGAGGGGCCTAGGATCGGGCAGGCCCAGGGGTATAGCGTCTGTCCTGCGAGCAAGAGCAGCGGAAGGCGAGCTGTGAGGCGAGGTGGTCTGCGAGGGTCTTGCGCATGCCCGGAAGATCAGCGCGGCCCACGGAGACAGGCGGGAGTGGAGGCGGAGTTGCCAAGGAGCTCCGCGCATGCCCGGGAGATCACCGTGACCCTCGGAGATCCTGAGGAGAGGCGCCGGGAGTTTCCCTGGCCGCGGAAGCAGCGGTGAATCTTTCCTTTTGGCTCGAGCGAGAGGGGGAATAGAGAAGCCCAGCCGCCACCCATTTGCTCAGGTCTCTCTCTCCCCGCTTAAGCGCTACCAGCAAATTCAGCGCGAGCGGGAGAGGAGAGAAAAGTGTACCGAGTGGCTGGTGTTCGACATCAGCGCTGAGTCCTCCTCTGCCCCTGTGAAGCAGGTTTTTTCCCTTGACATCGCAGATAATTCTGCCCACAAGTAAGGAGTGTCACCCGAAGGGGAGGGGAACAAATCTTCACAAAGGAGGGAGTAGAGAGTTCCTTCTAGAGTTGGAGCTACCTCAATGCCAGAGAAGTGTCAACTATAAACTAACAGTGGAGGTGGAGGGAGCCTACAGAGGGAAATTGCTGAGCCTGATTTAGATCATTTGAATGGTAGTCTGAGCAAATAATTCAACTGCCAGGAGTTAGCACTGAGGGAGGTTGGTGCTGTGGGAGACCAGTATTGGGCACTGTTTAGTAACCTATTGAAGCTGATTTTAGAGTCTGATGAGATGTCTAATTAATGCTGAACATTGAGTTTAGTTAACCAATTGAAAGTGTAATTATTACTCTACTGATAAGTGTACTGTATTATTGGACATCTTTGGAAGTGGATTTTCTGATCTAAAGACAACTGAATGAAATGTAATTTGGAGTCTAACTGATAAGTTGCTAGAAGTTACGAGGTTTAATTGCTGAAGCTACAATAACCTGAAATGTCCTAAGCTGTAAATTTTGACAACAAAGAGTATATTATTTTTATAAAACAGTACGTATTTTCCCACATTTTTGGTGTAGTGTTTTCTTTTTGAGTGCTATTGCGTGGAATTACTTTTGGGTGGTCTGCAACCTTTACACTGTGCCTCTGATATGCTAGTCTTGCCCTAGGCCAGGCTACCCCAGTTCCAACATATTGGTGCCTAGCGGTGGGATACTGACTTGGTTGCAGCTACTCACTAGTAATTCGACGTAATACACTAAACCTACACCAGGAGTTTTCTCCTTGCGGCCCTCCCAATTTGTCTTTTTGATTTTTCCAAATTTATTCCTGGTGGTGGGTGGAGTTGGCTTTAGGTTGCCCTTGCAACTCTGAAATTTCTGGTGTGCATCTAGGTGTGCCTGACTCACAATGGAGTTCGCTGTGGAAAACCTAGAGGTCTATTCCGTGTCACAATTGAAAATGTTCTGCCAGCAAATGGGGGTATTTTTCAAACATGGTGCCAGGAAGGGGGAGCTCCAGACCAGTCTTAGGGCTTGGGTGGAGGCACACCAAGGAAAGAAGGAGGAGGATGAAGAGGCCGACCAGGACACGGTGGGGGAGGTAGAAGAGTTATTCCACACTGAAGGGGAAAACTTACTCCCAGGACCAGTGTCCTACTCCAGAAGGGGCAGTAGCATCTCTGGGGGAAGCCTGACGGAAGCCGAGCTCACCGATAGGAGGGAGAAAAGACAGTTAAGGTGGGAGTTGGCTAAGTTGGAGCAGGAGAAAGAGGAGAGGAGGATGGCCCACGAGTTCCGACTGAAGGAACTGGAGCTCCAAAGTCTGCGACGGGGGTCCTCTCCTAGTAGGAATGGTGGCAGCGAACCAAAGGAGTCAGCCAGGGAGACCAAACCCCATTTACCAAAAGACCTGATAGCGAGCTTCAGTCAGGGGGACAATATAGCAAAGTGGCTGGCTGCTTATGAGGTTTCTCTGAGGGTTCATGGGGTGCAGGAGAAGCACTGGGGGGGTGGTTTGTACAGGTACATGCCTCCTGCTGGTCGGGGCACCTTGCTGGCCCTGGAACCAGAGGAACAAACTAACTACCCCACCATGAAGCTGGCGTTGTTAAGGAAGTTCGGGCTTACCCCAGAAAGGTACCGACAGAAGTTCAGGGGGAGCCACAAGTTGAGCACTCAGAACTGGGTGGACTTCCTTGACTACGCCAGAAAGGCCTTAGAGGGTTGGGTCCAGGGCAGTGAGGTGAAAGATTATGAGGGGCTGTACGATCTATTTTTGAGAGAACACCTCCTCGAGAAATGTTTTCCCGAGCTGCGCCAACACCTGGTAGACAGCAAGCTGACCAATCCCCGGAAGCTTGCAGAGGAGGCAGACATCTGGACAAGTACCCGGGTGTCCTCCAAGGGAACTGGAGGGGAATCTCAAAAAGCCGGACAGGGCGCCCCCCAGAAGAAGGAGGGGGGGGGGGGGAAAGAAAGAGTTCTCTAAAGGTCCCCAAAATAACTTCCAAGGGAAGGGAGCAAGTTTCACCCCTAGGGCAAACCCGCCCAGAAACCCTAATCCTGGCCAAAGCCAGCAGCCAAGGGTTCTCCACTGTTTTGAATGCGGTGGTGTTGGACATTATAAGGGGGATGTCAGATGCCCAAAGAGACCACCCCCTCCCACCGGAGGAAAGTCACCGGGAGTAGCTAGTGTAGTGCTCGGGGAGGAGTTGCCCTTAGATAAGGGGGGTGAGTGGGCGGGTGTCACCTTAGTGTCCCTGGGAGAGCGGGAGATGGTGCCAAAGATCCAGGTGCCCCCAAATACTACAAAGTATGGGCAATGGGTTACCATCAATGGCCAGAGAGGGGAGGCTCTGAGAGATACAGGAGCCAGTATGACTATGGTGAGAAGTCAGCTGGTGTCTTCAGAGCAGGTTGTTCCTAATGTACTCCACCCCGCCGCGATGGCTGACGGCAGAATGGGCCACTATCCAGTGGCTGAGGTTCCCTTTGAGTGGGAGGGGGTTGCAGGTTCACTTCGAGTTGCCGTAAGCCCTGCCGTGCCAGTCGATTGTCTGTTGGGGAATGACATGGAACACAACACTTGGAGAGAGGTGGAATACCGGACGCATTCTGCGATGCTGGGTACACCTGACTGGGCCTGTGTCAGCACACGGTCTGCGACTGCCCGGAGAGGGAGTTCGCCTGGGTTGGAGCCTGGAACAATGGCCCAACCCGCTGCTAAGAAGGGACAGACCCGGAGACAGAGAAAGCCTGCTCCGGCTTCCACACCCCATGAGACAGATCGGCCACCTGCGGTGGTGGACCAGGAGTCCGTGGAGGGGGAAGTAGACTCTCTGGAGGATTTGCCCATCCCTGCAGAGTGGCATGTGGAGGGAGGTCCTACCAGAGAGGAATTCTGTAAGGGGCAGAGGGAGTGCCCCACCCTTGAGGGACTGAGGCGACAGGCTGAAGCCCAAGCAGCAGGTGATGTTACGGGACATTACCATATTTACTGGGAGGATGGACTCCACTACAGTGAACCCAAGGTACCCTTGCCTGGTTCATCAAGGGCCTTGGTAGTCCCGCAACAGTACCGAGCCTTTCTTTTGGAATTGGCTCATGCCATACCCCTGGCAGGACACTTAGGCCAGGACAAGACCTTTGCACGGCTTGTCCTCCACTTTTACTGGCCTCAGATGAAAGTGGCGTCCAACACATACTGTCGGACATGTGTAACCTGCCAGGCCAGTGGGAAAACAGGGGTGAAGCTAAAGGCTCCCCTGGAACCACTTCCAGTCGTTAGAACACCCTTTGAGAGGGTGGGCATCGACATTGTAGGGCCTTTAGATCCACCAACCACAGCTGGTCACAGGTTTATCCTGGTGCTGGTGGATCATGCCACACGGTACCCAGAGGCAATACCTCTGAGGACAGTCACTGCACCTGTAGTGGCAAGAGCCCTAATGGGAATCTTTACCCGAGTGGGATTTCCCAAGGAAGTTGTGTCTGACAGGGGGACCAACTTCATGTCAGCTTACATGCGGGCAATGTGGAAGGAGTGTGGAGTGACCTACCGGTTCACCACTCCTTATCACCCCCAGTCGAATTGACTGGTTGAGAGGTTTAATAAGACCTTGAAGGGCATGATCAGAAGTCTGCCCGAGAGCCTGCGGAGGAAATGGGACGTCCTCCTACCCTGTTTACTCTTTTCCTACAGGGAAGTGCCCCAGAAGGGAGTGGGCTTCAGCCCCTTTGAGCTTCTGTATGGGCACCCTGTACGCGGTCCTCTCAGCCTGGTGAAGGATGGTTGGGAGAAGTCTCCCAGGAAACCCCCCCAGGATGTGGTGAGCTACATGCTGGCCTTCAGGAGCCAAATGGCAAAGTTGTGGAAGCAAGCTTCTGACATCTTGGAGGCCAGCCAGGCAGTCATGAAGGAGTGGTATGACCACAATGCTCACCAGGTGGAATTGGAGCCTGGCCAGAAAGTGTGGGTGATGGAGCCTGGAGAGCTTAGCGCCCTCCAGGATCGCTGGACAGGCCCCTTTGAGGTGTTGGAGAAGAAGGGTAAGGCCACATACCTGGTGGACCTTAAGACCCCTCGACAGCCCCTACGGGTGCTGCATGCCAACCGACTCAAGCCCCACCATGAGAGGCCCGAAGTCATGTTGATGATGGTGACTGACGGGGAAGAGGAAGCGGAAAGCGAACCTCTCCCAGATCTCTTTTCGTCCCAAGAGAAGGATGGGTCAGTGGAGGGAGTGATTCTCTCTCCTACTCTAACTCCTGAGCAATGGGAGGACTGCCGCCAGATCCTGGAGCAGTACTCTTCATTGTTCTCCCTTGTCCCGGGAAGGACCCACCTGTGTACCCATGACGTGGACACAGGAGACAGCCCACCAGTGAAGTCCAAGACCTACCGGCTGTCTGACAAGGTGAAGGCTAGCATCCATGGAGAAGTGGCCAAGATGCTAGAGCTGGGAGTAATTGAACCTTCCAACAGCCCTTGGTCCAGTCCGGTGGTGCTCGTGCCAAAAGCCGCACCACCAGGCACCACACCTGAACTGAGGTTCTGTGTGGATTACCGAGGACTGAATTCAGTAACAAGGACTGATGCTCATCCGATCCCTAGGGCGGATGAATTGATTGACCGGCTAGGAGCTGCCCAATATCTGAGTACCTTTGACCTCACTTCAGGGTACTGGCAGATCTCCTTGACAGATGGAGCAAGGGAAAGGTCAGCCTTCTCCACGCCTGAGGGACACTACCAGTTCTGTGTGATGCCCTTTGGGCTCAAGATCGCCCCTGCCACATTTCAGCGGCTGGTGAACCAGGTCCTCTCTGGAATGGAGAGTTTCTCTGCTGCTTACTTGGATGACATTGCTGTCTTCAGTAGCAGTTGGGAGGACCATCTGCAGCATTTGCAGGCCGTTCTCCAGGCCCTGAGACAAGCTGGATTGACCATCAAAGCCAGCAAATGCCAGATTGGGCAGGGGTCGGTTGTGTACCCTGGACACTTGGTGGGTAGGGGGACTGTACAGCCCCTGCAGGCGAAGATTGAGGCAATCATGGCCTGGGAACCCCCCAAGACACAGACTGAGGTCTGAGCTTTCCTGGGCCTCACAGGCTACTACCGTCGCTTTGTGAAGGGGCATGGCACTATTGTAGCGCCCCTCACAGAGCTCACCTCCAAGAAACAACCTCGACGGGTAGTTTGGACGGGAGCTTGTCAGCAAGCTTTCGAGAAGTTGAAACAGGCAATGTGTGCGGCACCGGTCCTGAAGGCCCCAGACTTCTCCAAGGAGTTCATTGTCCAAACAGATGCATCAGAACATGGCATTGGGGCAGTGTTATCGCAACTGAATGAAGAGGGCCTGGATCAACCTGTAGTCTTCTTATCCAGGAGACTGCTTCCCCGGGAACAGAAGTGGAGTGCCATTGAGAGGGAAGCTTTTGCGGTGGTGTGGGCTCTGAAGAAGCTGCGGCCATACCTCTTTGGCTCGCACTTCCTGGTTCAGACTGACCACCGACCCCTTCGTTGGCTGATGCAAATGAAGGGGGAAAATCCCAAGCTGTACAGGGAATGGACTTCCGGGTGGAACATCGGCCTGGAGTGGACCACGCCAATGCAGACGGTCTCTCCAGGTATTTCCGCCTTAGTGATGAGGACTCCCAAGGGGTTGGGTAGTTCTCCCAACTTTCAGCTGGGGGGGACGCGTGTTAGACCTGTCTGGCTTTTTGGCGAAGTCCCTCCTAATTATTATTTATTTTGTCCCCTTTTTGCCCCTCATACCCTTGATAATTTTTTGTCTACTGACTTTTTGTAGGTGTTGGCCAGGGGGATAGGTGTTCTTTCTCCCCCTCATAATCTTTTACCTCAGGCCCAGAGGCCTGTTCTGACAGGAAAGTTGGCACCACCTAAAATGGTGGCCACCAACTGCCCTAACTGTCACACCCAGAACTTGGCCATAGCCTAGCATAGGGCATTCTAGAACCTTCTGGTCCATTCTGGACCACTGAAGGGCAGCCTATATAAGGCGGAATGCGAGGAAGCCATTTTGTGCTGACCAGAGAGTGGAGGAGTGAGGCAGTGGTGAGAGGAGGAGGACGCACTGGGAGCAGTTAGTCTGTCCTTGTGTCAGACAGCCACTACAGGGAGACGTTCCCCCTTCAACCCCTGACCAATCCCTCCCAACCATCTTCTTCTACTGAAGAGATTGACCCACCTGTGGTGGAAGCCCCCCCCCTCTACACTGGAGCCCCATTGAACCCTGTCAGGACGCTCTGCTTGAGGATTTCCCTGACTTCCCCCTGGCTGTGTTCCTCTTACCAGCGTGGAGTAGAAGTCAGCTCTAGCCCAGTGTTGAGCCTTGCGTGGACCCCCGAGCTTAGAGGGAAGGCGAGTGGCTACTGAGCTTGAGTGGCCTGTGGAGCGAGCAAAACGCTTTATTCAGCGTGTCCCCTGGAGCCAGGTGAGGGGAGTGACTGTTAGAGAGGAGCGGCGCTGTCTTTGCCGTCTGCAGGACCCCGGGGGCACCGGCCGCGTCATTGTGCGAGATCCCAGGGCTTGGGAGTGAAGGAGCGCTACCGCGCATGACTCAGGCGCGTCCACTATAGGAGACAGGAGGGGCCTAGGATCGGGCA
The DNA here is from genome assembly GCF_964263255.1 of Lissotriton vulgaris. Classification (NCBI taxonomy): domain Eukaryota; kingdom Metazoa; phylum Chordata; class Amphibia; order Caudata; family Salamandridae; genus Lissotriton; species Lissotriton vulgaris. Next base: position 1,605,062,996 of record NC_141695.1, on the reverse strand, counting down.
GGCCCAGGGGTATAGCGTCTGTCCTGCGAGCAAGAGCAGCGGAAGGCGAGCTGTGAGGCGAGGTGGTCTGCGAGGGTCTTGCGCATGCCCGGGAGATCAGCGCGGCCCACGGAGACAGGCGGGAGTGGAGGCGGAGTTGCCAAGGAGCTCCGCGCATGCCCGGGAGATCACCGTGACCCTCGGAGATCCTGAGGAGAGGCGCCGGGAGTTTCCCTGGCCGCGGAAGCAGCGGTGAATCTTCCCTTTTGGCTCGAGCGCGAGCGAGAGGGGGAATAGAGAAGCCCAGCCGCCACCCATTTGCTCAGGTCTCTCTCTCCCCGCTTAAGCGCTACCAGCAAATTCAGCGCGAGCGGGAGAGGAGAGAAAAGTGTACCGAGTGGCTGGTGTTCGACATCAGCGCTGAGTCCTCCTCTGCCCCTGTGAAGCAGGTTCTTTCCCTTGACATCGCAGATAATTCTGCCCACAAGTAAGGAGTGTCACCCGAAGGGGAGGGGAACAAATCTTCACAAAGGAGGGAGTAGAGAGTTCCTTCTAGAGTTGGAGCTACCTCAATGCCAGAGAAGTGTCAGCTATAAACTAACAGTGGAGGTGGAGGGAGCCTACAGAGGGAAATTGCTGAGCCTGATTTAGATCATTTGGATGGTAGTCTGAGCAAATAATTCAACTGCCAGGAGTTAGCACTGAGGGAGGTTGGTGCTGTGGGAGACCAGTATTGGGCACTGTTTAGTAACCTATTGAAGCTGATTTTAGAGTCTGATGAGATGTCTAATTAATGCTGAACATTGAGTTTAATTAACCAATTGAAAGTGTAATTATTACTCTACTGATAAGTGTACTGTATTATTGGACATCTTTGGAAGTGGATTTTCTGATCTAAAGACAACTGAATGAAATGTAATTTGGAGTCTAACTGATAAGTTGCTAGAAGTTACGAGGTTTAATTGCTGAAGCTACAATAACCTGAAATGTCCTAAGCTGTAAATTTTGACAACAAAGAGTATATTATTTTTATAAAACAGTACGTATTTTCCCACATTTTTGGTGTAGTGTTTTCTTTTTGAGTGCTATTGCGTGGAATTACTTTTGGGTGGTCTGCAACCTTTACACTGTGCCTCTGATATGCTAGTCTTGCCCTATGCCAGGCTACCCCAGTTCCAACACCCTATAACTATCATTGTTGTTTTCATCGAAGTGACCTTGCTGTCCCCTTATTGGGCCATTCTACATGTGAAACATCAGGATTATGTGACTACGCAGATATTTTATTATAAACTGTTCATAATATGCTATTTATGTTCTTTATTTATGAAATTAGGATAAGGTTTGCTTTGTAAATAGATGTGTTTGATATGTCGGATTATATATATGAATTAGATGACCTGTATATTTTTATATTGAATGTATAGATTTTAACCCAATGGTATATATTAATTATTTTTCTTTTCCTTTTATTGTGTATTTCAGAATACTTTGTGGCTCCTGAAGAAGGCATTCTTTTAACGCCGAAACGCGCGTCGAGTATATTAATTGTCTTCTTTTTTAATTCATATGTTTATCTATTGATTGGTTATTATTTATTGTATGTTTCTAATTCAACACTGTATTCATTGATGATGATTATGTAATATACGATCTGTTAATTTTATTATGTAATATATATTAACTCTTTCTGATAGTTTGTTTTATACATGTCATTTTTTGCAACCTTGTCCTTTTTCACTGTTATATTGTTGCCTAGGAATTTATACACACAATTGCTTCATGACGACACCTTGGTATCCTCGACGACGCTGCTCCACACCGAAATCGACGCCGCAGCCTGCACCGTGGTTCGAGGGCACCGCTCATAAAGATATACGACGCACCACCCTCATCCCGCTCCGCAGCCTTGGCCTACTGATGATGGCCCCATCGACTCCAGTTCGCCAGCCAATGACAGCGCTGCAGCAACAATAACACAGCTGCTTGCACCAAGACCTGCCAGCACCGTGACGAGCACCGCATTCATCTCGCACCACGACCCTGGTCTTTCCAACGACACCATCTGATGCCGCCAACGAGCTGCTGCTCGCACCGTGACCTGAGGGCACCACATGCCGCACCGCTGCACTTCGCACCGCAGCACTCGACGCCTGCAGATGCCAGGGCTCCTGACTTCATCAGAGAGGAGATTAACCTGCAATGCGTGTGACTTCGAGGGCCCGACAACTCCTGCACTGACTTCCGGAACAGATGCCTGCGGACGCCGTGTTTTCAGAAGTTCAACAAGAAGTTTTTATAAATACACTGTGTGGTTCTTTTTCACTTAATCTATGTCAATATTAATATGTTCTGGTACAACAAGCTTGCCTTGCACTCCTTTTGGACTAAGCCTAAAGGCTGTTCTCCACAGCTACCACTTACAGAGTTTTCAAAGGTTGTCTAAGACCACTAAAATCACCATAATGGTTATCTGGATTGGTGCAGGGTGCCCATTTACATAAGTGTGCATCATATAACAAGCAAGCTTCTCATATATTGCTTTTATTGTAATTTGCTTTCCTTGAAATATCATTCACAATAATATCACTTCGCATAAATATTACATTTGAGGATTGGAACGCACATAAACAAGGAACTTTGTTGTGTAAAATACTGCCCTACACAGTATATATTAAGCATCATACGAACAGAAGGTAGGTCTTACCAGCTCCACAGTCTACAGTCATCTGTGCCTTCACAGAACTCTCCATGCATCATCAGCAGTTAAATACAGATTAGAATCCAATACACATTTCAAGCACATAGAAAATCTCCTTCCTTATTAAACAAAAGATACACATCCTACCAATATAATCATAAAGGTTTTACAATAATTTTTAAAAACTGCATTACCTAAAAGAAAGGAAAAATAAAACAAAAATCTCAAAACATAGCTATACATCAATCATCCATTAATTCAATAAATGAACCTAATCATCCATTCTTTCGACAATGTAATCCTTCAACTATCCAGGTGGCCTTCACTCCCTCTTACCACAAGTAACTTCCATACTCACAACAAGTTTGCCATCTTCCCCGATACATTCTGCTGCATCCTAATTAGGAATCAATTGTTCTCCTGCCATTCCTGATGGTCTCCCCTCAACAACGTTTGAGTCATACACCTACTCACCTTCAACACCACTTGTACATTCTAGATGCTATCCTTCCACCCTTGATGGTTCCTCAACAACAATATTCGAATCATACACCAACTCACCTTCATCACCACTTGAATGAAGTGTTCAGCTTGTCCACCAGCCATTGAAAACCATCTTCCAGGACACTTCTAAAAATCCTTCCACAATGTTTGCAAACCTAAAGCTACTCTTTTCAGATTCTAGATTTTGCCACTTCTCACTCTGAATGCATTATCCAACACTCTATCACCCCATCAGGATAAAAAAAATCCTCTCACCTTCAAGGACCCTAAAAGTCTTCCTGACATGAACCCAATCACCAACTTTAATATCAATGTGTTTCACTTCATGCTTACTGTCATAAATGAGCATTTTTTTCTCTTATACTTTTCCACTAATTGGTCCTACCTTTACTACTCACCATCCAGGGTTGTACTTAGTCCTAGGATTCCTCCCTCATATGAGCAAAAATAGCAAAAAAAACTCTGACGTCATTATTCGTCACTCTATATGGCCACACTGATTTCTTTATATGTATCTCCCATACATTGTTACTGGCAACAGTTGATTGAATCACCCCTGACCTCACACAGTTTAATCTCTCAACCATACCATTACCACCTGGGTTGTATAGTGAGGTGGTTTTGTGTTTAACTCCAATCCTCTCAAAGTACTCCTTAGATGCCTCAGACAAAAAATGGTACTTCTCTGTTACTTAAAATGGTAGCTGAGATGCCTTCAGAAAAAAACCCTGTCCATGAACCTTATAAGCTTTTCAGTATCTGCTTTGTCCATAATGTCCGCCACAGGCCATCTTGTAAAGAGAGCCATAAGTACAATGACATACCTTTGTGCTTCACCAACTGATCCAAGAAAATCAGTTGCTACAGAATCCTGAGGTCGTTCAGGAATATAGCAATCGCCCATGAGTGTTTTCAAAGTGCAATGATATTTGTCAGCAAAATAACAGCTAGATCATTTCGTAACAAAACTCAACACCTGACCATCCAAACAACCTCTTCACTGCAGATTTAGTTCTCACCACCCAAAAATCAATCAATCCAGGATTTGTGAAGCACGCTACTCACCTGTGAGGGTCTCAAGTTGCTGGGGGGTGGGAAGGTTGTGCAACTCCAAATCAGCTGAAGAGCCAGGTCTTGAGGCTATACCTGAAGGTGTGCAGAGTGGGGGAACATCTGATGTTGAGCGGGAGTTCGTTCCACATCTTTGCTCCGATGTAGGAATAGGCTCTTCTACCCATTCTGGCTCTGTGGATGAGTGGGGTTTCGGCGAGGTCGGCGGATGGGCAGGTTCTCTTGGGTGTGTGGAAGGAGACTCTTTCGTTGAGGTATTGGGGTCCAGTGTTGTGAAAGGATTTGTAGGCATGAGTGAGTAGTTTGAAGGTGACTCTCTTTTTGAAGGGGAGCCAGTGGAGGTCTTGTAGGTACTGGGTGATGTGTTTGTGTCGTAAGACGAGCTTGGTAGCAGTATTCTGCATGGTCTGAAGTTTCTGGAGCAGGGATTTGTTGATTCCGGCGTAGAGGGTGTTTCCGTAGTCCAGTCTACTGGGTATGAGTGTGTGGGTAATGGTCTTTCTGGATTCGGGGAGATCCACTTGAAAGTCTTGCGAAGGATGCAGAGGGTGTTGAAGCACAAGGAGGAGACAGTGTTGATCTGTCAGGTGAGGGAGGAGTCGAGTATGATACCAGGGTTCCTGGCGTGGTCCGTGGGAGTAGGGGGGCTGCAGAGGGCCACCAGGTGTTGTCCCATGCTGAGATGGTGGGTCCGAAGACGTCTGTCTTCTCCGAGTTGAGCTTCAGACAGCTGCTGCTCATTCAGGATGTGACGTCTCTCATTCCTTCTTGGAAGCTGAATTTGGTGGTCTTGAGTTGCCTCCTGAGGGAGAGGATGAGCTGGGTGTCACAGGCATAGGATACTATGCTGATTCCATGCGGCCGGATGATGGCGGCGAGGGGGGCCATGTAGGTGTCGAAGAGCGTGGGGCTGAGTGACGATCCTTATGGTACTCCGCTGTTGATCTCTGTGGGTTCGGAGAGGAAAGGGGGGAGTCTGATTCTTTGGGTTTGGCTGGTGAGAAGAAGCAGATCCATTCGAGGGCAGTTCCCTGTATGCCGGTGTTGTGGAGTCTGGCAGTGAGAGTGCAGTTTGAGACGGTGTTAAGGGCTGCGGAGTGATCCAGTAAGATGAGGGCCGCTGTGTGGCCCTGGTCGAGGAGAGTGCGGACCAAAAAGACCTTCATGACAAAAAACTATTATCATTCCACGCAACCCAAGGTGGAGAACAATCCTGTCACCTCTCAAAATAAAATCATTTTCCACCGGGAGCTCAGACTTAACTTTCCAGAATAGCCGCAACGCAGAACGGAGGTACTCCTTTTTTGGCCATGTGCCATAAATACATCTGGACACTTCTTGAAGAACACCATCTTTCCCATACTCCGAAATCCACTCTTGTTCCTTAATAGCTGGTGTACCAGAGACAAGCACTTACACGACCTGGAAACTGTACCAGACATCATCCTCACATTCCTCTGATTGAGCAGGCATATAAGACAACCCGTCACCTAACACATTATCCCTTCCATGTACATACATAATATTGTAAATATAATCCTGCATGCACATTGATAGTCATGCAATTCTAGCAGACCTCAGATGTTAGCAATTTCACCAACGGTTTGTGATCACATTGGATAGTCATAGGCTTGCCTTATATAAACGCTCTAAAATGATCCAAAGCTCATGCACTATCCAAAGTCTCCTTTTCAATAATGGAATATTTTTCTACTCATCTTTCCATTGCTGCGCCTTGTCAAAACTAAAGGAGAAATCCACTCCGAGGATTCAACAGGTTCGATTACATCACCTGAAACTAGTTTTCCAACTCTTTAGATACCTCCTCCCCTATCAAAATTGCAATACTCCTCACCTTTTGAACTTTAGGGGATGCATCGTCCTTAAGGGTCCTTAAGGGTAATTCTATGTTCAAACCTTCACAGATTTCCAAGGGTCTTACTGAAAACACTTGGAAATTGTTCCAGCATAGCTGCTCCAATGGTAACAACCTCATCCACAATTAACACTTTTTCTTTGCTTTTGGGGTCAAGCACAATATGTAAATTCCCTCAATCAAATCAACCTAAAACAGCAGGTATTTTCTTTGCTACATAGTGTTACCCACTTATTCTTCTTTTAATATGTTTAAATAGTTTTGATTGTTATTATAAATCAAACAGTGCTAATGGTAAAGGATCACAAATAGCAATAAGACATTACATGGCATTTAACATAAATAGAAAATAAATTGTAAATAGGAAATCCCAACTCCCCCCCCCCCCCCCCCCCCCCATGACAAATAAATTAAAGAAAAAGTAAAAGAAAGCGCTCTCCCGGGTCAAGATCTAGTGTACATCACAAACGCTTCTCTTTTAAAACTTAAGCGCAACCATCGAAATCCCAGCATATCTATTTTCTCTCCATTGCATCCTTTAGGCTGTATGTCAGATTCCAAAAGGTGTGTACCAGTTTTGTCAACAAACTTATCTCTCCACACCTCCTCATTTACAATAGTGTAAGGTGAACCATAATTAGCGTAAATCTTGACCTGTTTACCTCCATTCATCATATTACACTCAGGTTTATTTTTCTTAATGGTGCCGCTTATGTTCAATACCAGTTTGTCATGGAAATTCATAACATTGCTAGATTTCTTCATTTCATTTTCTGAGTCACTTCCTTCCGAACCTTTGGCTTCTTCATACACACTCTTAACACAGTTTTTGTTTTTCTTACAAACAATTCTTGCTGTATGCCAAGTTTTCCTTACTGTCACAACGGCAACACCTATTACCTTCCTTCAAAACTGGGTTGGCCCTGTTTTGGCTCTGTCTAGAATAATTCCTTCCATTAGGATAATTAGTCAACTTGTTGACAGTGTCAGATTTGTTGTTACTTTGCTTCAGAACATTTGCACACTTGCCAAACAATTTAGCCTGCAAAACTTCAAGTGGTGAATCCCAATTGGGGTGTGGCCAAGATGGTGGCAGGAGTTGCATAATTGCGAGCTCCGTCCTGGTGCTGCGAGCGTTCCGGGGGAAATCTTCATCATCTCCCCACCCTGCATGTGAAAACCGACTGCAAAGCCCACCTGTTGTCCAGAGCACCGGCAGGTCATGTGAGCTCCTCGTTGCCTTGGGAGCTACTGCAGCATATAGAGGCCTACGAGCAGAGGCCATTGGAAGCAACTGGGGCGGGTGAGTCTGAGCCCCATCTGAAGCATGAGACAAGGCAGCGGATACGCCTGCCGGTCTGTGGACATTTTTGAGGCACTGACAACCCAGGCTGGAGCTCCAGGCAGTGGTGGGGACCACTCTGGCATCGGAGAGAGCATGTGGGCCTCTCCCTCTCAATTTTCTTGAGGCCTCGGACTATGCGAGGCCCGACAGGCGGCTAGAAAGGCCCCAGAACTTAATGGGCAATGCAGCAGGGCCTTGTGGCACAGCCAGTCCTTATAGCCTGCAAGACTTTTGGGCAGATTTACCTTTTGATTGGTATACTGCCTTTTCTTGCTTACTACAGAGGAGTAATCCAGGGCCTCACGTTGGGCTTGCTGCTCGACTAGGAGGTATTGGTACAGCTTTGATCTTGTGACTTCTTATATATTGTCAAGTCAAGTCAAGTCAAGTCAAGAGATTTATATAGCGCGCTACATACCCATAGGGTCTCAAGGCGCTAGAGGAAGGGTGGAGAAATTACTTCTCAAATATCCAAGTTTTAAGTTGTTTTCTGAATGCTAGGTGGTTCTGAGTAAGGCGAAGGTGAGTGGGAAGTGAGTTCCAGGTTTTAGCTGCCAAGTAGGAGAAGGATCTCCCTCCCATGGTGGTTTTGTTGATGCGAGGTACAGTGGCAAGGGCTAGGTTGGAGGATCGCAGCTGACGGGAGGGGGTGTAGAAGGATAATCGTGTGTTGAGGCATTCGGGTCTAAGTTCGTAAAGTGCTTTGTGTGCGTGGGTTAGGAGGCGGAAAGTAATCCTCTTATTTACGGGGAGCCAGTGGAGGTTTTTCAGGTGACCAGAGATGTGTTCTTTACGTGGGATGTCTAGTATGAGCCTGGCTGAAGCATTCTGGATGCGTTGTAGTTTTTTCTGGAGTTTTGCCGTGGTACCGGCGTATAGTGTGTTTCCGTAGTCCAGGCGGCTCGTGACCAGTGCGTGGGTGACCGTTTTTCTAGTTTCGGTGGGGATCCAGCAAAATTTTTTTTGAGCATGCGAAGAATGTTGAAGCAAGATGATGAAACGGCGTTGACTTGTCTGGTCATCGAGAGTGAGGAGTCCAGGATGACGCCCAGGTTCCGTGCGTGGTCCGTCGGGATGGGTGCTTTTCCAAGGGCTTCTGGCCACCAAGAGTCATCCCAGGCGGAGGGGGAGGTGCCTAAGATGAGGACTTCTGTTTTGTCTGAGTTCAGTTTCAGAGGGCTGTGTTTCATCCACTCGGCTACTTCTTTCATTCCTTCGTGTAAGTTGGTTTTGGCGGTGGTAGGGCCTTTGGTGAGTGATAGGATCAGTTGAGTGTCATCCGCGTAGGAGATGATGTTGAGATTGTGTTGGCGAGCGATGGCCGAAAGGGGGCTCATGTATACATTGAAGAGGGTGGGGCTGAGTGACGATCCTTGTGGCACGCCGCAGATGACTGCAGAGGCCTCTGACTTGAATGGTGGGAGGCGGACTCTCTGTGTTCTTCCGGTGAGGCCTCTGTGATCCATTCCAGTGCTTTTCCTTGGATTGCTACATCTCTGAGGCGCTGTAGAAGGGTGCTATGACAGACTGTGTCGAAGGCAGCGGAGAGGTCGAGGAGGATGAGGGCGACTGTGTCTCCATTGTCCAGTAGAGTTCGAATGTCGTCTGTTGCTGCGATGAGGGCGGTTTCAGTGCTGTGTTTGGCTCGGAAGCCGGACTGTGAGGAGTCGAGGGATTTGTTGGCTTCGAGGAAGGCGGCGAGCTGGTTGTTGACAGCTTTCTCAATGACTTTGGCCGGGAATGGAAGAAGCGAGATGGGGCGGTAGTTTTTGAGTTCGGTGGGGTCAGCTGTGGGTTTTTTCAGAAGGGCGCTGAGTTCTGCGTGTTTCCAGCTTTCCGGGAAGGTGGCGGAGTTGAGGGAGCAGTTGATGACATCTCGGAGGTGTGGTGCTATGATGGAGTCTGCTTTGTTGAAGATGTGGTGAGGGCATGGGTCAGTTGGGGATCCTGAGTGGATGGAGTTCATCAGGCGGATGGTGTCCTCAGTGGAGATTGGGTTCCAGTCGTTAAGGATGTTCAAGGGGGGTGAAGGTCCTGCGGAAGGTTGGGTGGGTTGGTCTTCGGGTCGGTTGTTGAAGCTGTTGTGGATGTCTGCGATTTTGTTGTGGAAGAAGGAAGCTAGGGAGTCGCAGAGGGCTTGGGAGGGGGTGATGTCGTTGGAGTTGGCTGAAGGGTTGGTAAATTCTTTGACGATGTTGAATAATTCCTTGCTGTTGTGGGCGTTGTTATCTAGACGGTCTTTGAGTGCGGCTTTCTTGGCAGACCGGATCAGTTGGTGGTGTAAGCGGGTGGCGTTTTTGAAGGCGTCCCTGGTGCTGGTGTTTGGGTCTTTTTTCCAGGCCTTCTTGAGGGAGCGACAGAGTTTCTTCGATTTCTTAAGGTCATCGTTGAACCAGGAGGCGTTTTTGCTGCCTAGTTTGCTTTGGCGTTTTTTCAGCGGAGCTAGGATGTCGGCGCTGTTGGATAGCCATTGGGTGAGGTTGATGGCTGCTTGGTCGGGGTTTGAGGAGTGGGCGGGGGAGTTTTGAAGAAGCGATGAGGAGATCTGGTCGATGGTGATTTTGTTCCAGTTTCTTCACAGAGTAGGTTGAGGATGGTTGTGAGTTGTCGTCTTATTGTAGATAAAGTGTACGCAGCTGTGGTCCGTCCAATGGAGAGTTGTGGTGTGACTGAAGGAGACATGTTTGCTGGAGGTGAAGATAGGGTCGAGTGTGTGACCTGCGATGTGGGTGGGCGTAGAGACAAGTTGTTTGAGTCCGAGGTCGGCGAGATTGTCCAGAAGGGTGGTGGCGCTGCTGTCATTGCTCTTTTCCAGGTGAAAATTGAGGTCTCCCAATAGAAAGTAGTCCTTGGAGGGGAGGGCGTGTGGGGTGATAAAGTCAGTGATGTCGTCACTGAATTGTGCACGGGGTCCTGGAGGTCGGTAGAGAAGGGTGCCTCTGAGTGTGGTCTTGGGGTCGGTGTGGATCTGGAAGTGGAGGTGTTCGGCGCTGGCAAGGTTGACATCTGAGCTGGTTGAGATGCGGATGGAGTTCTTATGGACGATGGCGATTCCTCCTCCTGTTTGCTTGATGCGGTCCTTGCGGATGATCTTGTATCCTTCTGGGATAGCAATGGTGATGTCTGGGGCTGAAGAGGCATTCATCCATGTTTCTGTTAGGAAGGCGACGTCCGGTGAGATGGTGTCTAGTAGATTCCAGAGGTCTATGGCGTGCCTGTGGACCGAGCGGGTGTTGAGCAGGATGCATTGTAGGTGGTTGGTGTCAGATATCTGGTTGGTGTTAGTGGATGAGGAGTTTTTCTTGGTGCCGTCGAACTTGCAAGAGTAGCATGTGAAGGGTCCATGGGTGTGTCCAGGAGCGACTTGGGCGCAGTTGGAGAGTCGGCCGGGGTTAAGGGCTAGGAGGGTGGCGGCGTCGTATGTAATGCGGGAGGGCTGGGCATTGCGTGGACCAGGGGGTCTGGCGCTGGGCGCGGTCCAGGCGCGGACGGGCGTAGACGGGCTTACCTTTGGCGCACCTTCGGCGCGGATTGGGCGCGATCGCTGCGCATGAACGCTGCGCGGAAGTACATCAGTCATATAAAGGAGTTGGGGGAGGGGCGAGGGCGGAGCAGCTGGGAGGCGGGGTGGATATCCGGGGAGGGGAGACTAACAACAACAAGGTAGTAAACAAGATGGCAGTCGGGGCACACAATTGCAATCCAACGCTAAAAGTTACTATGAGGGCACAGGGAGACACAATCGTAATAACGAGGCACTTCAGGTGAAGCTCAGCATTGCAGCGCGCTGTGCTAATATGTAAATTAGTCCGATATGGACTAGCGCTATTCTGCTCTGCTGAAGTAAGGAGCGCTATATAATTAAAAGAGTGGACAAATCGGGCGCAGCACAAAGCAGCAAAGCAGCAAGCAGCTGAGTGAACAAATGAGCAAACAAATTGGGCAAAGAGAGCACAGCAGAACGATACCGCAGTGGGGCCGGGGAGGCAGCGTGAAGAGGAGCGGCCGTCTCTGACGAGTCAGCGTGGCCCTTTGTGAAACCTGGCAAGACTGACTTCCAGGGGTGATTGAGGTTCGCCTCGTGTAGCGAAAGCCACCCCATTCCCAAGGTGGGTAAGCTGAAGACCTAGAGGCACACCTGGATTGCGGAGCAAGTGAGGAAGTCGCTGCATGGGGTGGGCCCGTCGAAGGGGTAGGGGGTGATCAGGTGACATGGTCTGGACACACCCTGGACAATCCTTGCGGTGCCACAATGGTAAAGCAGAAGGGGTCAAAACCAGGAGAGAGCCAACAGGTGCCCTCCTTGATCGACCTGAGATCTGCCCAAGCTGGGGCGCCTCTCAATTTTGGAGCATATGTTGCAGGACACTAATGCTGAATTTATGGAACTCCTTCCCATTGAACAATAGTTAAAAACGTCTCTGGAGCCGAAATTGGGCACACTGATCATCGACAATGGCATCATGCAAGAGAAGCACAATAAACTGAAGGCAAAGGTAGCCACACATGAGACCACCATAGCTGAGCTGCAAATCACTGTGCCAACGACACAGGCACATATCGTGGCCTTGCAGTGGGAGGTGGACCTGTTGCGATGCATGGTGGACTATGCGGAAGGCCACTTGCACCACAATAAAGTTAGGGTGGGTGGACTACCTGAGAGGATTGAACGCCTGAGCATGGACCTGTACATGGAACACTGGCTGGTGCAAACAGTAACGGGAGGCAAGACGTCCACCTTCTTTTCTGTGTATGCGCATAGAGTGCCAGCCTGGGTCCCCCGCCTGGAGTGCCTCCCTGCCCAGTGGTGGTGCATTGGTTCCACTTCCAAGACCGGAATGGCATTCTGCAAATTGTCCATACCAAAGGCCCCTGGCAGGTGGAAGATTACACAGTCACGATTTTCTCCAACTACACAGTGGATGTGCAGAAGCGTAGAGCATCTCATAACTCAGCAAAACAAAGGCTTAGACATCTTGGGCTCAAGTATGCATTATTATTTCCAGCCAAATTCAGGGTTTACGAAAGAGACAATGCGTTTCTCTGTCAATTGTCACAGGAGACATGGGAGTGAGGAGTCCTTAGCTTGTTGCTGTGTAGAAGCTGGTCCCCCAGTCTTCATACCCTTCCTCTTGGGAGGTTGGGCCATCCTTTCAGATTCCAACTCTCCAACTCCAACACTCCTTGTTCACCCTGTGCTCAAGTTTACGCTATTGTCTCCACAAACACTATCTCAGGGATTTGCAGCATAGCTGCAAGTGTCTTTCTCTCTACCTCAACCTATGCTGAGATCTTCAGGTCATTTTAAATTAGACAGGCGGCTAGAAGTTTTGGAGAGACCAGTAACTGCTTCAGGTCAATAACCCCCCCCCCAGTCTAAGGTCACTGTGAGAAGTTGGCCCGATATGCAGCGTTCGCTATTCTAGCGACCACTATGCATCAGTCCAACCGACCCTTATGGTGATTGGTTGTAAGTCAACCTTAGACCAGCTATCCTAGTAGCGTGGATACGAGCAGTCTTCGGGCTAAACTCTAGAGGGCGTGTTAAGCCAGCTGTTATACCATCACATACCCCTTGAACCCCAAGTGAAAGGACACCACACAAGTGTTATGAAAATAAACAGTGTATTTATTAGAATCACAACAACCCTGGACTCTTTATGAGGACAGGGTACTAAGCACAGAACAAAACTCTTAAGAAAATACTTCAAGTGCACAATTAAAACAAGTGCCCGAGGGCACGGAAAGTTCTAATGGTCTCGGGCGGACCCGATAAGGCAAGTCAGGAGCGAGGGACTCTGGACCCTAGAGTAAGGAGGCTATGCAGGCACCGAAATGCCGAAGTTACCTAGCCACGAGGGCTGCGGCTGCACAAGTCTTTACAGGCGTCGGGGTCTTCGCTGACGAGCCAGGAGCCTGAAGAAAAGGAGTTGCTGGCCGGCGACCAGTGATGGATAGTTCGTAGAGATCCAAGCCTGGATCAGTGATCGTTGATACTGAAAGCAGAGGGGACCAAGTTCGTACTACTAGCCAGTAGTCAGAGGGTACCAGGAAGGCACCGGATGGCCGTCACCTCGACTAGGTGAGTGGGCGGCGCTAAGCTCTGCAGTCTCACGGACCAGGAGGCGTTGTCGGCGACCAGGATGGAGGTGCGAGCTGTCCCACGAAGATTGATGCTGTCGGCGTCGCTGGGCCCAGGATTGGGGCAACAAGCCTTGGCAGATTTCAGGGCCACGTGGTGGGCCTAAAATGGCGTCTTGAGTGGACCAGGAGGGTCCGGGGTGCTTCTCTCAAAGAAGGAAGCAAAGGCCAGTCTGGAGCAACCAGACCAGCAGCGTTGGTTGTCGGATGTTGTCAAAGAAGGACACAAGCCAGCGGCTAGTGACCAGACAACGTGCTGAGCAGTGAGCAGAAGGGCCCCACGCAGATCGTGGATATGCTGGGAGGCTGCACTTCGGTGCTGGAGCTGCTCAGGGTCGGGGCTTCTCGGACCCCAGAGCACTCACCAGGGAATTGCTTCGATGGTCGTGCTGATTAAGAAAGCGTGCAGGTTTTGATGATGGCCGGTCCCTCGAGGTCTCGTCGCACCCACTGATCGCAGCTGAGCTGACGACGTGGTTAGAGGTCAGAGATGCCAGGGAAGCCGGTTCTCGTCGAGCTGGGCCGTCGGATCCTTGAGGAAGGACTTGCAGCAAACCGCAGAGTTCTTAGTTGGTGCCCGCTGATGCAGGGTGACTACTCCTTAGCCACAAGGGAGAAATCTTGAGAAGAGGCTCGAAATCCTTTCGTAGAAAGTATTCTTGATTCAAAGATGATCTAATTTGGAAGGGTCCCCGCTCCGGCCTTTATCCTAAAGAAAGGGGCGGGTACATGACTAGGTCCTGCCCTAGGGGTGGGACCCGGAAGGGGGGTAGTTACACCCCTCTCCCCTGCCGGACTTTCCCCAGGTCAGGGGCCGCGCGCCCCTGGAACTGGTTCTAGCGGCAGATGCGTAGTGAGCACCGGGGTGCCACTCCGCAGTCACCTTCTTGTAAAGCCCTACCTACCCAGAATACACAAACCCTGTCTGGGATGGTGCGAACACCGCCCTTGACAGGAAACCCTTTGTCCAAGCTCTCCTCGCTGGAAGGACTCCCAGCAGCAGGAGGTCAGACTCGTGTCTGTGGTGGCAGCATCCATTTTGTGGAGCTGAGGCTTCAGTTAACTTTAACCGGGGTTCACAGTTACGTACATGTCGTGTCCCTCTAGAAGGGCGGAATGCTAACCTCGTCGCCAGAATTGGTGAGGGGGCAGCATCCCGATTCGTATGACACCTTACTCGACATGTCTTGATAACGTGATACCGAAGTTACCGATATGATACGCGTTATCATGGAACAGCTATTGGGTCTTGGTTCCGCAAGCTGCAACCGGGCTCGGCTCGTGCCAGAGCCTAGTTCACACGGTTCCACGCACTCTGCCTTCAGGATTGTTAAGGCCTGTCATAGGAGTGACTGATAGGAACTCGGGTGTCCATTTTGAGTTTAGATATAGGGATACTATACCTACAGCAACGAGCGTGTACGCTACGTTGCCCCAGCTGTCGTGCAGCCAGTTGTGTCAGATTTAGATGGCCATCCAGGGGTGGCATAATACATGCTTCAGCCCCTGGTAGGCCCTGGGTACACCGATGCCCTGAGTTACAGGGTCTGACAAGGTGGCCCAGTTCCAATTGGGTAATGCACCTAAGGTACACGCATCAATTTAGTGAGAGAACAGCTAGGCTGTGGGTCTGATTGGCAGGCCCACAGCCCGAGAAAGTCGTAAACCAGTGAAACAAAAGCAAAAAGTCCGGGTGATCATAGGATTGCAGACCCTACTCTCCTACATGACCCCCCCCCCCAAACGTTGGGACAATAAGCTAACCTTGACCAGGTGAGTCTTCTTGTTCTAAGTGGAAATACCTGGAGAGCCCATCTGCATTGCCATGATCAGTGCCAGGTCTATGCTCCACCGTGAAGTCCATCCCCTGTAGGGAAATGGACCACCTAAGCAGTTTGGGGTTTTCACCCTTCATCTGATTTAGCCATAGGAGGGGCTTGTGGTCGGTCTGAATCTTGAAATGAGTGCCAAACAAGTATGGCCTCAGTTTCTTCAGGGCCCACACCACAGCGAAGGCCTCCCTCTCTATAGCTGACCAATTTTTCTCTCTGGGGGTCAGCCGTCTGCTTATGAAAGCAATGGGCTGGTCATTACCATCAAAATTCAGTTGAGATAGAACAGCTCCCACACCCAACTCAGAAGCATCTGTTTGGACAATGAATGGTTTGGAGTAGTCTGGACTCTTGAGGATAGGTGCCATGCACATGGCCTGTTTTAGGTCATCGAATGCTTTTTGACAGCTCGCTGTCCACTGAACCTTTTTTGGCATTTTCTTACTCGTCAGTTCATTGAGCGGAGTCACAATCGATCCGTAATTTCTGACGAACTTCCGGTAGTAACCAGTCAGGCCCAAGAAAGCTCGAACCTGAGTCTGGGTGGTTGGAGGAGCCCAGTCCCTGATTGACTGTATTCTGCTCTCCAGTGGTTGAACTTGACCTCCACCGACAAGGTGGCCCAAGTATACAACCTGTGTCTGCCCTATCTGGCACTTGGTGGCCTTGATAGTGAGACCTGCTGCTTGCAGAGCCTCTAACACTTTCCGCAGGTGGACCAGGTGATCCTCCCAGGTGGAGCTAAAGACAGCAATATCGTCAAGATACGCCGCACAGAAGTCATCCAGCCCAGTGAGAACGTGATTCACCAACCGTTGGAAGGTGGCAGGTGCATTTTTCAAACCAAAGGGCATCACCACGAACTGATAGTGCTCACCAGGGGTAGAAAATGCGGTCTTAGGCTTGGCGTCCTCAGCTAACCTGATTTGCCAATACCCAGCTGTCAGGTCAAACGTGCTTAAGTAGTTGGCTGAAGCCAATCTATCGATAAGCTCGTCCGCCCTTGGTATTGGGTGGGCATCAGTCTTAGTGACTGCATTGAGACCCCTGTAGTCTACGCAGAACCTCATCTCTTTCTTACCGCCCGGGGTGTGAGGTTTCGGCACTAGAACTACGGGACTAGCCCAGGGGCTGTCCGAGGGTTCGATGACTCCCAGCTCCAACATTTTCTGCACTTCATTCTTGATGCAGTCTCTAACGTGATCGGGCTGCCGGTAGATTTTACTCTTGACGGGCAAGCTGTCCCCAGTGTCGACCTCATGGGTACACCAATTAGTCTGACTGGGTGTTAGAGAGAACATATGCCGGAAGGATTAAAGAACCTGTTTACAATCCTCCTGTTGATGCTCGGAGAGGCTGCGGCAAAAGACAACACCATCTACCGACCCATCGTCAGGATTCTGAGTGAGCAGGTCGGGGAGAGGGTCACTCTCCTCCTCCTGTCCCTCATCTATGGCCATGAGCAAACTCATGTCCTTCCTGTCGACATATGCTTTGAGCCTGTTGACATGGAGCACCCTGTGGGGGCTCCGGGGAGTTTCCAGGTCTACCAGGTAGGTGACCTCTCCCTTCTTCTCCAGGATGGTGTAGGGCCCGGACCATTTGTCCTTGAGTGCTGCTGGGGCCACTGGCTCCAACATCCACACCTTCTGTCCGGGCTGGTAAACAGTCAAGACAGCCTTTTGGTCATGCCAAGCTTTTTGGAGTTCTTGGCTGGCCTTAAGGTTTTCAACTGCCTTCTCCATGTATTCAGCCATCCGCGAGCGGAGACCAAGCACATAGTCCACTATGCTGGTTGCAGGCTTTTTGAGAGGTCTCTCCCATCCTTCCTTCACCAAACACAGGGGTCCTCTTACAGGATGCCCGTACAAAAGTTCAAAAGGGCTGTAGCCAACCCCCTTCTGTGGGACCTCTCTGTAAGCGAATAAAAGGCAGGGAATCAGGACGTCCCATCTCCGCCGAAGCTTTTCCAGTAGTCCATGAATCATCCCTTTTAGGGTCCTGTTGAATCTCTCAACAAGCCCATTGTATTGTGGATGATAGGGTGTAGTGAACTTGTAGTTGACACCACATTCCTTCCACATAGCAGTTAAGTAGCTCGACATGAAGTTTGCACCTCTGTCGGAGACGACCTCCTTAGGGAAGCCCACCCTGGAGAATACTCCAACTAGGGCTCTTGCCACCACAGGAGCTGTAGTGGTCCTAAGGGGAATAGCTTCAGGATACCTGGTGGCATGATCCACTACCACCAGTATAAACTTGTGCCCTGATGCTGTTGGTGGTTCCATGGGACCGACGATGTCGATCCCCACCCGTTCAAAGGGCACCCCCACCACAGGCATTGGTATAAGGGGGGCCTTTGTAGCGCCACCTGACTTACCACTGGCTTGGCAGGTGACACAGGAGCGGCAAAACTCCTTGGTATCTTCGTTCATGTGAGGCCAGTGAAAGTGCGAGACAAGCCTGTCCCACGTCTTTGTCTGGCCTAGGTGTCCTGCTAAGGGAATCTCGTGGGCCAAGGTAAGGAGGAAACCACGCTGAGACAAGGGGATAACCAGCCTCCTGGTCATGCCAGGCTTGGGGTCTCTTGCCTCAGTGTACAGGAGTCCATCTTCCCAGTACACCTTGTGGGTACCTGTGGCATTCCCAGCAGCCTCAGCAGCAACCTGCTGTCTGAGGGGTTCAAGGGAAGGGCAGTCTAACTGATCCTTCCCCAGGTCTTCTCGTGTGGATCCCCCTGAGCCCAGAAACTCAACTTGATCAAGTTCGAGTTCTTTAGGTTCAGTTTCCCGCAATTCCTGGAGGTCAGCCTCCTCTGAGACTTGATCCTCGACCTGGGGCAAGGGGGAAGGCGAGGCCTTAACCCGACTGCTCTTCTTCTTGGGAGGTGTCTGGTCCGTTGTTCCAGGATCCAGCACCTGTTCAGCGGGGCATCGTCTGACCTGTGACCTAGTCACAGCAAACACATGTGCTGGCAAGCCTAACATTTCCATGTGAGTCCGTTGCTCCACTTCCGGCCATTGTGATGACTCCAAATCATTGCCCAACAAACAATCCACTGGGAGGTCTGAACTAACAACAACCTTTTTCTGGCCATTTACCCCTCCCCAGGAGAAAGCAACAATCGCCAAACTATGACTGGTAGTGACGTTGCTGGCATTGGTCACCAGGAAATCTGTACCTGGCATGATCTGTCCAGGGTCCACAAAGTGAGGCGTCACCATCGTGACACTGGCACAAGTGTCCCTATAGGCCTGAGCCATTCTTCCATTTATTAAAGGCGTCTGTCGGTATTTGCCCAAAGTATTGGGACTGACATCAGGGGATATATCCACATCCCCCGTACAGACAAGGACAGCCTGAGTGAGCGTGCCAACTAAGTTGTCACACCCCTCAGAACCCAAGGTTAACCCAACTAGTCCCTTGGGAGGCGCACTACTACTGCTGGCTGTACTAGGGGGCACAGGTGCCTTAGGGGCTACAGTAGCAGGAGTCTGCCCTCCTTTCTTGGTGCACTCACTAAACCAGTGAGTTTTACTTTTACAGTATTGGCACCACCTTTTCGATTGGCCTTCTTGATTCTTCTTTTTCTGGGAAGCCTGACCCCCCCCTCTTTGGGTTGTTGGGGACCTGTCGAAGACTTCTGGTCAGTTTGTTCCCCTTTTGAATCTTTACCCTTCTGGTCTGCTTTCTTCTGACCACCCTGGTTCTGGCCCTGGTTTTGCTTAACCCTTGTTCTGACCCATCTGTCTGCCTTCTTTCCCAATTCTTGGGGAGAGGTCAGATCCGAGTCGACAAGGTGCTGATGCAACAACTGGTTCTGACAATTGTTTAAAATCTGTTCTCGCATGATCACATTATACAATCCTTGGTAATCAGTAACCTTACTGCCCAGCAACCAGCCCTCGAAAGCCTTAGTGGCACAATCAACGAAATCAGACCAGTCCTGAGACTGAGTTTTCTGGGTATCCCTGAACAGCAACCTGTACTGCTCAGTGGTTAGGCCGAACCCATCAATCAGTGTGTTCTTCAGGACCTGGTAATTGTTAGCATCCTCGACCCTAGTAGTGAGGAGCTTATCTCTACGTTTACCGTCAAAGGAGAGCCACAACATAGCTGCCCACTGACTCTGGGGGACGCACTGTACAGTGCAGGCCCGCCTCAAAGCAGTAATCCATTTGTGGATGTCGTCCCCTTGCTTGAAGGGGGGCACTATCTTATTCAGGTGCTTAGTGTCTAAACTCCTGGGTTCCCGTGGGGGAATGCTGCCACCAGTGGGAATTGTCCCACTCAACTCTTGCTCTCGAGCAAAGGCGAGTCTCTCTTTGGCTAGGGCAAGTTCTTCCCTTTCGATCCGCAGTTTGACTTCCCGCTCCTTTGCTTCGTACACTCTTCTCTGAGGTGATGTCATCCCTCTTCGAGCAGAGCCTCGAGAGCCATTGGTTTGAACAGATCTGTTAGAGCCTCTCGACAGAGACCTAACTCGTCCGTTCCCAATGTTAAGCTGGCCCGAGAGAGGCCCCTGGGGTCTCCTAGTACCAACCTCGTGCCGGCTTAAGTTGTCCTGAGTTAGCTGACTAACTATGACTGGACCTTTGTCTGCCTCGTCCCCAGATGTCTCTGGCTCCTCGTCCTCCTCTTCGCCCTCTGCGGAGAGATGGATAAGGTCAGGGTCACCTCGGGTTCCCTCGAGGGGGGGCATACTCTCTTCTGGATGAGAAGGGTCGGTGTTACCCGCCCTCCTGGCATCATAAGTCTCTAAGAGACCAATCAGAAACGGAGTTGTAGGGTTTGAACCCTGTTTTAACTTCCGAGATGTACAGAGTTGTCGCATCTCTTGGAAGCTAAGTGCAGCATATCTGGAGGTGACCTGTGGAAGGTCGACTGACACAAGGGGAGACTCAGAGTTTCCTCCTTTGTCCGACATGCTGCTTCTAGTGTGGTGTAAGTGATGCACCTACCTACACTATGGGTTTTCCTACTGATCCCTTGCTAAGAGTTGTAGCCAAGGTGTGCTAAGCCTTGAGGAGCTACAACAGCTGGTTCAGTAGAACTCCGAGTATTCTAAGCTAAGTTATATGTACCTGGAGTACTTATGCGATCTTTCACAAGATGTTCTTAGGATACGCGTGGTAAAACAACAGCAAGCTCAAATCCCAACCGCTGCTCACCAATGTGAGAAGTTGGCCCGATATGCAGCGTTCGCTATTCTAGCGACCACTATGCATCGGTCCAACCGACCCTTATGATGATTGGTTGTAAGTCAACCTTAGACCAGCTATCCTAGTAGCGTGGATACGAGCAGTCTTCGGGCTAAACTCTAGAGGGCGTGTTAAGCCAGCTGTTATACCATCACATACCCCTTGAACCCCAAGTGAAAGGACACCACACAAGTGTTATGAAAATAAACAGTGTATTTATTAGAATCACAACAACCCTGGACTCTTTATGAGGACAGGGTACTAAGCACAGAACAAAACTCTTAAGAAAATACTTCAAGTGCACAATTAAAACAAGTGCCCGAGGGCACGGAAAGTTCTAATGGTCTCGGGCGGACCCGATAAGGCAAGTCAGGAGCGAGGGACTCGAGACCCTAGAGTAAGGAGGCTATGCAGGCACCGAAATGCCGAAGTTACCTAGCCACGAGGGCTGCGGCTGCACAAGTCTTTACAGGCGTCGGGGTCTTCGCTGACGAGCCAGGAGCCGGAAGAAAAGGAGTTGCTGGCCGGCGACCAGTGATGGACAGTTCGTAGAGATCCAAGCCTGGATCAGTGATCGTTGATACCTGAAAGCAGAGGGGACCAAGTTGGTACTACTAGCCAGTAGTCAGAGGGTACCAGGAAGGCACCGGATGGCCGTCACCTCGACTAGGTGAGTGGGCGACGCTAGGCTCTGCAGTCTCACAGACCAGGAGGCATTGTCGGCGACCAGGGTGGAGGTGCGAGCTGTTCCACGAAGATTGATGCTGTCGGCGTCGCTGGGCCCAGGATTGGGGCAACAAGCCTTGGCAGATTTCAGGGCCACGTGGTGGGCCTAAAATGGCGTCTTGAGTGGACCAGGAGGGTCCGGGGTGCTTCTCTCAAAGAAGGAAGCAAAGGCCAGTCTGGAGCAACCAGACCAGCAGCGTTGGTTGTCGGATGTCGTCAAAGAAGGACACAAGCCAGCGGCTAGTGACCAGACAACGTGCTGAGCAGTGAGCAGAAGGGCCCCACGCAGATCGTGGAGATGCTGGGAGGCTGCACTTCGGTGCTGGAGCTGCTCAGGGTCGGGGCTTCTCGGACCCCAGATCACTCACCAGGGAATTGCTTCGATGGTCGTGCTGATTAAGAAAGCGTGCAGGTTTTGATGATGGCCGGTCCCTCGAGGTCTCGTCGTACCCACTGATCGCAGCTGAGCTGACGACGTGGGTAGAGGTCAGAGGTGCCAGGGAAGCCGGTTCTCGTCGAGCTGGGCCGTCGGATCCTTGAGGAAGGACTTGCAGCAAACCGCAGAGTTCTTAGTTGGTGCCTGATGATGCAGGGTGACTTCTCCTTAGCCACAAGGGAGAAATCTTGAGAAGAGTCTCGAAATCCTTTCGTAGAAAGTATTCTTGATTCAAAGATGATCTAATTTGGAAGGGTCCCCGCTCCGGCCTTTATCCTAAAGAAAGGGGCGGGTACATGACTAGGTCCTGCCCTAGGGGTGGGACCCGTAAGGGGGGTAGTTACACCCCTCTCCCCTGCCGGACTTTCCCCAGGTCAGGGGCCGCGCGCCCCTGGAACTGGTTCTAGCCGGCAGATGCGTAGTGAGCACCGGGGTGCCACTCCGCAGTCACCTTCTTGTAAAGCCCTACCTACCCAGAATACACAGACCCTGTCTGGGACGGTGCGAACACCGCCCTTGACAGGAAACCCTTTGTCCAAGCTCTCCTCGCTGGAAGGACTCCCAGCAGCAGGAGGTCAGACTCGTGTCTGTGGTGGCAGCATCCATTTTGTGGAGCTGAGGCTTCAGTTAACTTTAACCGGGGTTCACAGTTACGTACATGTCGTGTCCCTCTAGAAGGGCGGAATGCTAACCTCGTCGCCAGAATTGGTGAGGGGGCAGCATCCCGATTCGTATGACACCTTACTCGACATGTCTTGATAACGCGATACCGAAGTTACCGATATGATACGCGTTATCATGGAACAGCTATTGGGTCTTGGTTCCGCAAGCTGCAACCGGGCTCGGCTCGTGCCCGAGCCTAGTTCACACGGTTCCACGCACTCTGCCGTCAGGATTGTTAAGGCCTGTCATAGGAGTGACTGATAGGAACTCGGGTGTCCATTTTGAGTTTAGATATAGGGATACTATACCTACAGCAACGAGCGTGTACGCTACGTTGCCCCAGCTGTCGTGCAGCCAGTTGTGTCAGATTTAGATGGCCATCCAGGGGTGGCATAATACATGCTTCAGCCCCTGGTAGGCCCTGGGTACACCGATGCCCTGAGTTACAGGGTCTGACAAGGTGGCCCAGTTCCAATTGGGTAATGCTCCTAAGGTACACGCATCAATTTAGTGAGAGAACAGCTAGGCTGTGGGTCTGATTGGCAGGCCCACAGCCCGAGAAAGTCGTAAACCAGTGAAACAAAAGCAAAAAGTCCGGGTGATCATAGGATTGCAGACCCTACTCTCCTACAGTCACCATAGCCATGGAGTGGACTGTGGTGACACTGTCAACAGGGGTAACTGGATACGTATCCCAGTCAGTTATTGTCCTGCGGAAACCAATGTATCTTTCACCATAGTGACACTGCCAGCTGTATCCCTCAGGGCTTCTATTCTTGTCCAATTCACTAAGGGGTATTGCAAGTAGTTCTTTAAGTTAGGGGGCCAGCCAGCTAAAGCGGTCAACTCCCCAACCCCTCAGAAACTAGAACAGCTTCAGTATGAACCCCGATTTGCTCTGGGCACACTGTTAATCCCATCTGGAGATTTGCCATACCATGGCTAACTGGAGGGAGACAAGGGGCATTTTTGTTGGTACAGGCAGGATCTCCAGTTGGGTGTCCAACTTTTCTACAGTTGCGACACCATTCCTTTAGTGGATCAAAATGTTTACCCTTATACCCACCAGTGGGCTGGAAAGACTTTTGGGATGCACCCTCCTGAACAGGTTTTTAGAGGCCTTTAACACCTTGACTGCTGCAGCAATTCCCTTAGGGTTCTGAACTTTTCAGATTTCCATGGTCAATGACGAGCTCAGCTCGTCATAAGCACACGACCAGTGTACTGCATGACAAGCTGAGCTCGTCATGAGCATGGAAGGGGCTAAAAGACTCTTGGCATTTATCTATGGGGGGATCATCCCCTTTCCCCTGGAGAGGTTTTGTAACTCCTTTCTTTTGGTCACCCCCATGTCTTGCTTCACACTCCCAAATAAACGTATTTCAGCACTTCCAAGATGAGGCACCAGGCAAAGCAAGAAGAAACACTTGGAAAGGAAACTTAGCACTCACACAATGAGGCAAATTAACAATCAATAGACAGTTACATAATGAAGCGTAGGGTTTTATTTATACAACTCTCTCCAACAGCAAGACTTTTCCAGATGTCAAATGAAACAGGTAAAATAACATGCAAATATATATAGATTTATATGCGCATAAGCAAATAATAATAAAACACTCACAACTAATCTAACTGTCAAATGCATTAGATAATACACCAGCAGGTAATAATATTAAAACACTTGCAAATAAGAATGAAGCATTCACAAGTCAAATGCAAGGGAGTAAAACACATGTGAGAAAGTGCCCTTTTTCTGCATGATTGCTCCCACTTTTTGCTGCATTGCTGATGTGCTTTGACTGTATGTGCCCTGGGCTCCTGCTAATCAGGTTCCCAGGGCATATGTTCTTACCCTAAAACTGTATTGAATCCTAAACCCAATTGGCATCTATGACCACTGGTCAGCCCCAGGTGAATGGTACCACAGGTACCCAGGGCAGCATGACCAGAGAATGCCACTAAGGGCTGCAGCACTTGTGCCACTTTTAGAGGTCCTGTACTATTACACTCACACACTGCCTTGCATGCTGCGTGTTTTGGTGAAGAACAAAGTGAAGAGTTTGACATGGCACACATCTCTGTGTGCCATTTCTACATCCCACTGCCCTGTCATAGGTCAGTCACCCCTCTAGCTGGGTGCACTATACCAGTGGTAAGGGTACAAGTGCATGTCCTTGTACCCCTACAGTACCTAAGTCCATTCTTAGACACTGTAAGTGCAGTGCAGCCATTAAGTGTATATGGTGCTGGGAGTTTGCCATTATGAACTCCTCAGCACCATTATGGCTACACTGGTGCACGGAAGTTGGTATCAAACTTCTCAGCACATCAAACCCACACTGATACCAGTGTGGGAATTAATGGAAAAATGCACACAGAAGGCATCTTAGAGATTCCCCCTAAAAACTAACCTACCACTAGTGTCCAGGCTGAATGGCTGCTTTCAGCTACCACCACCAGACATCTTTCTGGACCCCTGGGTCAAGAGCCTGCTACTCTTGGGGCCTGAAACAAGGCACATCCTGGGATGAGGTGCCAAGCCTCCTCTCCCAGGATGGGCATGGTTCTTGAAGGGGAAGCTTCAAATGCTTGCCGCCTTTGTAAGCTTCCCCAGGCCACTAGCTGCTCTCAGTAACTGGTCCCCACTGGTTCTGACCCCCACTTTGGGCGGGAGAACCGGCTGGAAAAACAAGTGATGAAGAGAGGTGTGTCCACCTTTGCCAACTCCACCCCTCAGGTGGGGGAGGTGAGGTGGAGCACAAATCTCAATCCACACCATCTTGCAGATGGAGGGACTTAGCCAACCAGGGACAGGCTCATGCCCCCCTCCCATTGGAGGGTGGCATAATAGGGGGTGAACCCACCCCAGGGAAGCCTTTTACCTGCCATTCCCCTAAATCCAGTATTTAGGGGCACCCCTGAACCTTTCTTCCTCAGACAAGAAGAAACTACAAGAAGTAGAAGGTCCGAACAACCGTGCAGCAGCTAACAAGAAGAAGACGCCCACTGTCTTGGCCACAGCCCTACTGGCCTGTCTCCACCTCAAACCTGCTCCTGCAAAATCCCGGTGTGTCCTGCAGCCAGCAACCTTGAAAACCCAGGAGGATCTGCCTGCCTTCAACCACAAAGACTTTGTCTCCCGTGAACACCTGATTTGTTCATCTGCAACCTCTGGCCTTGGCTGGAAACTGCGAATCTGCACCACTCTGCCCGCGTGCCCACGGCCCGAGCTCGAGTGGGCAAACGCCACAAGGAGGTCACCCCGGCAATCCTGAACCGAGATACGGTGATCCCTGACCTGCCTCAAGCCTCCTGCCGACACCTGCAGCCTAAATCCAGAAGGTCTCCCCAACTGCGAACGGGAGCTGGTAAGAAGATCCGACCCCAAAAGCACCCCTGCACTGGATGCCCCGTGGCCTTGGGTGCCCAAACCGACGGCTCCTAATCAACCCCTAACTTCCCAACTTACCTCTCGAAGTGTTGGTCGCACTCAGAAGACCTTCGTCCCCAAGCCTGCAGTGCCTTTGCAAACCGGAGGTTCCCCATTGAAAACAACAGAGCACCCGATGTTGAAACAGCACCCTGCACCCGGCTGCCCTTGTGCCACTGAGGGTGCACCTTTGGTGCTACTTTGTTTCCCCATTTGCCCTGAGCTAAAGTCCTGGAGATTTGCTCCCACAACCAAGTGGCCTGCATATCAGCAGCCACCAACCGGAAGGCTCCCTATCGGATAACATTGGGCCTCAGCACTCTGCACCCAGCCGCCCTAGTCCCACTGAGGGTGTAACAAGAGTGCCTCCTTGACCCTGGGGACCCCTGAGTTTACCCCCAGAACCTCAACTCCCACTACTAAATACTTACTTTAAAACCGATAACACTATTTTCCTTCATTGGATAACATTGACTGTTTTTCTTGGAAAAGTTTCTAAGTGTGGAGGTTGAAAACCTATTGAAATTCTTTAAAATTGCACTTACAAAAACGATTTTATTTACCTGTTTACAGGAAATGTCCCAGAGTAGTATCCATATATACTACTCTGAGTAAGAAAAGTAATCTCAAAAGTACCTTACCTGTAATTTTACTGAAAAACCCATTCAAGTCTATATACTGTATTAACAAAGTATTGCATTTCTCTGACACCATATCGTTAATCTAAACAAAGTGCATTTACTTTTACAAATCCAAACTGCATTACAACTGTATATTTACCGCAAAGTACTTATCACTTACCTGTGCCAGGCTTGCTTAGTTCTAGAAAATAAAATAACTAAAAGAATACTTTTATACAAAAACAATTGGTCTGAAATTCAGTCTTTGAGTGCGTGAATTAATTTGCTGACTGAGTGTGTACCACAGATGCTTAACACTGTCCTCTGATACTGCCTTACTGCTCAACCACACTACCACAAATAGAGAGCGAGGTGCTATCTAACTTTACCTCTGCTTATCTTTGGGTTCCACTGGACTCTGTGCACACAATATCTCACTTTGGCATAGTAGATACAGAGCCAGCTTCCTACATTGGTGGATCAGCGGTGGGATATACAACTTTGCATTTGTTGGACTACTTGGTTACCACCTGATCACACGACAGAACTCTTAAATTGTCTTTAGAATTCGGATTTCTCAAATTGGCAATTTTTTGTAAAATTACTAAAAGTCTTGTTAGGGTCTTGGTTAAGACCCTTTCGAATTCTAGAAAATAAAAAGTCACTGTAGCTAGGGTTAGAGGGATTAGAAGTTTTTTTTTAACAATGTCTCAAAACAAGAACCCAGCTGTTAGTGAAAATAACCACAATGACATAGAGGACTTGGTTGAGGAGCTCAACCTCACCCATTACCTTAACTTGTCTTTCAAGGAGTTATGGTCTCTATGTAAAATTGAAAACATAACCCTAGGGTCCCATCCCACCAAACAAAAGCTCCAGGAGCTGTTGGCTGGGTATGCTAAAGAGCACCCATCTGAAAATGGTGAAGACCAGTCAGATGAGGAAGGAGTGAAAGAGGATGACCTGGTAGATCAACTCCTTCCACTTCCTAGGGAGAAAAGGGTCCAAGTACCCTTGACTCCAAGAATCAACCTCTCATTATCTAGATCTCATACAGGTGGATCAGGTACCACGAGGACATCGAGAACAGCCTCAATAACGAGGACAGCCTTTTAGCAAGGCTGACCAAAAGACTGGATCTAGAGACCAGGTTGCTGGCTCTAGAATGAGAGAGTACAGAGATGGGCCTAGCACCCATCAATTGTGGCATCAATTTACTTATTAAGGATAAAGAGCAATCTTATGACCCTAAAATACCCAAAAGGATTGTCCCTGTATATGAGAAGAGTGATGATATCACAAAATGGTTCACAGCCTTTGAGAGGGCTTGTGAAATGAGAAAAGTGAAGAAGGTACACTGGGGGGCTCTCCTTTGGGAACTGTTCTCTGGTAACTGCAGAGACAGACTCCTGGCCGTTTCTGGGGCAGATGCTGAGTCGTATGACCTCATTAAGAGAACTCTGATTGAGGGATTTGAACTCCCAACTGAGGAATACAGAATTAGATTCAGGGGGGCTCACAAAACCCAAAACAAATCATGAATTGACTTTGTAGACTACTCAGTTAAAACACTAGATGGTTGGTTAACTGGACACAATGTGCATGATTTCAATCTGTTCATGAAAGAACATATTTCGAGTAATTGCACTGATGAAAAGTTATAGGTCTAATTTCTCCCCAAGAATTGGGAACAAATGCAGACCACTGGTTCAAGACAAGGGTGACAAAAACAACCACCGGGGCTGACCAAAAGAAAGGGGTTACAAAACCTCCCCGGGGAAAAGTGGTGAGAATCCCCAAGATAAAAAGCCTGAGTCTTCTAAAGGGCCCCAAAAACCTGCACAGGGGATTGGGTCCCAAAACTCTTCCCAATCTACTAACAAGTATAGCACATGGCAGGTATCTCTGACTGTGCATTTGACTGGTTCCGCTCCTTTTTGGAGGACAGGTCTTTTCAGGTGTCAGCCCCTCCATTCCTCTCCCAGTCCCACCCCATCGGACAGGGAGTACCTCAGGGCTCTGCACTCAGCCCATCCCTTTTTAACCTATATGTACAGCCACTTGCGCTGTAGCTAGAGAATGGGACCTCTCACTGGTGTCATACGCTGATGACACGCAGCTAGCAATCACTCTTACCGAGGGTCCCTCTATCTCTGCAGCGAGGTTCAGGGATGGGCTGGCTGCCATAGCCCAATGGATGACGGATAATTGCCTGCAGCTCAACGCAGGCAAGACGGAGGTACTGCTTCTTGGAAAGAATACCAGCTACTGGAATCAACACTGGTGGCCTCTGTCGCTAGGCACCATTCCTCCCCCCAAATCCCTGGTCAAAAACCTGGGCGTTTGGATGGACTCATCACTCAATTTCCAGACCCACACAAAAAGAGTAGCGGCCACTTGTGTGGGCCTGATGAGGAGCCTTAATCCCATACTCGGCTTCTTTGATTCCAAGGTTCGTCAAACGATTATACAAGCCACAATTCTGTCCCGCCTAGACTACGCTAACGTCTTACTCCTGGGCGCCAACAAAGCTGAGATTGCGCGTCTGCAGCGCGTACAGAACACCGCGGCAAGAACCTTGGTCGGACTTCCTCGTAGGTGCTCGGCTAGAGCCACAATACGAAACTGCATTGGTTGCCGATTGAGTCCCGTATCCAGTTTAAAGCTCTCGTTATGATCTTTAAAATTCTCAAAACTGGACGCCCAAAACTTCTCCGCCCTCTCCTTACACCTTACGTGCCACAGCGCAATCTGCGCTCTCTTGGCCAACATTTACTGACAGTTCCCCTCACAAAGTTAGCTCGCACAGGTGGGCGCTCCTTTAGAGTACTAGGAGCCAAACTTTGGAACAATCTGCCGGTGAACATCCGCTCAATGGAAAATCTGTCTGCTTTCCGGAGAGCTGTCAAAACCTATCTATTTCCTCCCCTTTAGGTTACTGACTCCTGGTTTTCTGTGAAGATTCTGTGGTTCTTTAGCGCCGGGACGCCCCTTTGCTGGGGCAGCTGTTTTGCGCTCTACCAAATTTTAACATAACATAACTGGTTTCCCCTGAGCAAGACCTGATTGGGAGAACTTACCCAGTCACCAATTCTGATAGTGTTACCACTAACCATGCAATGGCTATGGTGACATTAGACTGGGAGGTTGGGGGGGG
The DNA here is from genome assembly GCF_964263255.1 of Lissotriton vulgaris. Classification (NCBI taxonomy): domain Eukaryota; kingdom Metazoa; phylum Chordata; class Amphibia; order Caudata; family Salamandridae; genus Lissotriton; species Lissotriton vulgaris. The sequence goes on along the minus strand of NC_141695.1, from coordinate 1,605,033,311 downwards.
GGATTACTGGCCTAAAACCAGAAGTGGTCTCTCCAAAGCTGCATGTCTGCTGAACCATTGTTCCTTAAAAGTGTCTGCTTGGCAATGACCTGGAATCTGAGCATGGGCTGAGTTTGAACAGAAAACCCATGCAGCAATGCTGGATATCCCTGAATTGGTGTGTGTAAAAACAAGAGTACAGAGCAAGAGACTGTGTGAAAAAGGAGTGTTGGAGCCTGAAAGTATGGCCCAACCTTCCAAGAGAAAAGGAAAGAAGACTGGGGAACCAGCGTCTGTATAGCAAAAGGATCAGGGCCCCTCTCCTCAGAGAAAGGACTTGGACACCCCGGAGGGAACTAAGCCGATGGAGTTTGACCCTTACTAGGTCAAACTCTTAGGACCAGGGGGACCCTCTAGGGAAGAGCTGTGCCTTGGACAGCAGGACTGCTCAACTCTTGAAATCCTTGGCCCTGCCGCGCTTTCTATATGCGCTCCAGAACATGATGGATCCGGTCCCGGCGACATATTTTTAGGAAAAAGATGGTCTCCAGATACAGTTACTTTGGGAGGGGAGCCCTCGAATAGCATTTTCTAAGTTGACCCTTAATTGGTACGATGGTGGAATCAGTTTGCCAGACTTGAAAAAGTACTATTGGGCATCTCAGCTGGCAGCCATTAATCACAGGATCTACAGGCATCCAAGTGACCCCGGCTATGCAATGGATAGATGGCAACTTCTGGGGGAGATTATACCAGAGGGCTATATGCTAAACCCCGTTGATACCCTGTAAAGGGCCCTACTGCTCATTCCGTCCACGTCTGGCACACAGTCAATAAACATCTTTGATGGGAGGGCAAACTCACCCTGGCCACACCGTTGTGAAAAACTGGGTAACCTCTGAAAATCTAAGGGGTTTGATAAGTGGGACATCATAGGAATAACTCACATCAAAGATATTTGGGGGAGCGGAGCGATACAGTTGTTTTCGTCGCTTAAAGGTCAGTATAATTTGTCACACGCGGAACACTTCTGTTACCTACAGATCCGACATGCCATACTCACTCATGTCCCTAGTGGTGTGGTTCTCCCAGAGGCCTCTCCCCTGGAGGCCAGATACTGGACGTGCATCTCCCAGAAAAAAACATATCCCTAATATATAGAAAGTTGATAAACCACATGGAAGACCCGCTGCAGGCCCTCAGGGGAAAATGGACCGGGGATGGGATAGAACTGGACGATGAAGACTGGCGAGAGGCGGTCTCCTCCCCACGTGTTGTGTCAATCCAAGCCAGGCTTAGATTAGTGCAGCTCAAAATACTACATAGGATATATATAACGGGCCCAGGTTTGGTTCGAATGAGAAGGGCGGAGAGTGGGTAATGCAGGAGAGGATGTGGGGAACTGGGAACATTCATTCATACACTGTGGAACTGTCAGCAGATACAGCAATATTGTAGGGACGTGCACCACACACTGAGATCGGTGCTAGGGGTGGACTTGCAGCCGGAGGCTCGCAGATGTATATTAAATGCCTGGGAACCCACTGATCTAAATACCTACAATACACAATGGGCCACTTTGTCGCATATGATTGCGAATCGCAACATCGCGCAGAAGTGTGGGGCTGCACAACCGCCCCAGGTGCGCAAGTGGAAGGAGGACCTAGACTGGTGCATGTTTAGGGAGAAGTCAGTCTTTATAGCTCGGGAATGCCCTGCGAAATGGGCAAAAATATGGGGGGCTTGGAACCTGTACAGAGGGGACATCTGCCAACCGCCTGGTGGTCAGACTGGGCCTGAAGCCGATGGGTTCCCTTGATCTGCTTAATGTAATGATTGCAATAATATTTGTATACTATGAAATGTAACTGTCTTAAGGTGGTAACCTGCTTGTAACTACTTGATGAGCTTTTGTCAAAGTGTTAATAAAAAGAAATTTAAAAAAACTCTTGAAAGACTGAGGCAGCAAGCTGCTGCACAGGAAAGGGGAGATGTCTGTGGTACCCACAGACTTTATTGGGAAGAGGAACTACTGTACACTGAGGCCCGAGACCCCAAACCTGGAGCCACTAGGAGAGTGGTAGTGCCTCAGAAGTACAGGGAGTTTGTCCTAACATTAGCTCATGACATCCCCCTAGCTGGACATTTGGGCCAAACCAAGACTTGGGAAAGGCTAGGTAGCCACTTTTACTGGCCTCAGATGCACTAAAAAAATAAAGGAGTTTGTCAGCAGCTTTGTCATCTGTCAGGCCAGTGGCAAGACAGGTGACCCCTCAAACGACCCCCTTATACCACTACCTGTGGTGGGAGTTCCCTTTGAAAGGGTAGGTGTGGACATAGTGGGTCAACTTGAACCTCCCACAGCACCAGGGAACAAATTCCTTCTAGTGGTAATGGATCATGCCACTAGGTACCCTGAGGCAAGTCCCCTTAGGACTACTATAGCTCGTGTAGTAGCCAAGGCCCCCATTGGTGTCTTCACCATGGTAGGGTTTCCTAAGGAGGTAGTTTCAGACAGAGGTTCCAACTTCATGTCTGCTTACCATAAACACATGTGGAAAGAGTGTGGAGTGCAGTACAAGTTTGCAACACCTCTAGCACCCACAAACCAATGGCCTTGTTGAGAGATTCAACAAGACATTGAAAGGCATGATTATGGGGCTCCCTGAAAAACTCAAAAGGAGATGGGATGTCTTCTTACCATGCCTGTTTTTCGCTTACAGAGAGCTGCCACAGAAGGGAGTAGGGTTTCCCCCTTTGAACTTCTGTTAGGCCATCCTGTGAGGGGACCACTCTGTCTTGTAAAAGAGGGTTAGGAGAAGCCTCTCCAAGAACCCAAACGAGATGTTGTGGACTATGTGCTTGGCCTAAGTTCCAGAATGGCTGAGTACATGGAAAAGGCATCCACAAATCTTGAGGCCAGCCAGGAGCTTCAGAAGCACTGGTGTGACCAAAAAGCTGCACTGGTTGAATTTCAATCTGGGCAAAAGGTATGGGTTTTGGGGCCCGTGGCACCAAGGGCTCACCAGGACAGATGGAGTGCCCCTTACCCTATCCTAGAAAAAAAGAGTGAGGTCACCTACTTGGTTGACCTAGGCACAAGCAGTTCACCCAAAAGGGTTATGTTATGTTATGTTATTTGGATTTTTTAAGCGCACAGCTGCCCCAGCTAAGGGGCGTCCCGGCGCTGTAACTGGAAAAAGTAACATAACTAATTACACAGAAAAAGTAGGGAGTGATTAATAAGACAGAGGAAAGAAATAGGTTTTGACAGCTTTCCTAAAAGCAAGAAGGTCATCCAAAGAGCGAATGTAGGCAGGAAGTACGTTCCATAGTTTAGAGGCCAAGAACGTAATCGATCGGCCACCCAATCTACATTTTTGAAATCGGGGGACAAGTGGCAGATTTTGGCCAGCAGAACGAAGGCTGCGCGAAGGGGTGTACGAGGACAAAAGGTGCTGAAGGATGATAGGGGTGTTAGATTTAAGAATTTTGAACGCAAAGCAGAGGGCCTTGAACTCTATGCGCCTGATTACTGGCAGCCAGTGCAGATTGGAAATTGTGCTACGGGCTGAGCAGAAGCGTGGCAGGCCCACCAGGGCCCTAGCTGCCGCATTCTGCACCTGTTGAAGTCGCAAGACTTCTGCCTGGTTGGCGCCCAAGAATAGTGAGCTCGCGTAATCGAGCCTCGATAGTACGCTAGCTTGGATCACCATCTGGCGGGTGGGGGCATAAAAAAATTTGAGGATAGGCCTCAAGCCACGCAAAATGCCGAAGCACATGGATGCCACCTTCTTAGTGTGGAACGAGAAGGTTAGTTTGGAATCCAACCAGACGCCAAGATTTTTGAGTTCGGAGACAGGTTTTGGGGGAGGTCCCAGCTCCTTAGGCCACCAGCTGGGACCCCACAGATCAGGATGTTTCCCCAGCACCATCACCTCAGTTTTGAGGGCGTTGAGTTGTAAACAATTGGACGTAAGCCAACTAGCAACGGCCCTCAAACCATCCGCAAAGTTCGATGCCAGTTGGTCAGAGTCCCCGTTAAGAGCCACTGCCAACTGGGTATCATCGGCGTATGATACCATAGTGAGACCCCAACTCTTCGCAACCTCCGCCAAAGGTTGAACGTAGAGGTTGAAGAGAGTGGGGCTCAACGCCGAGCCCTGCGGGACTCCTTGAGTGATGGCGTGGGGCTTGGATCTGAACGGTGGCACTACAACCTGAAAGGATCGTTCCGAAAGGAACGATTGAAACCAATCCAACGCCCTGCCTGAAATACCAGCCTCACCAAGCCTTCGAATAAGAATGGTATGAGATACAGTGTCAAAGGCGGCACTGAGGTCCAAGAGGACCAGTGCCGCCGTTTGACCTGCATCTAGTACAGAGCGGAGATGTTCAACCATGAATAGAAGTGCCGTCTCTGTACTATGTCCAGATCTAAAACCATTCTGTGTAGGATCTAGAAGATGTGCAGATTCCAGATGGTTTGTTAAGATGTTATTCACATGGGCCTCTGTAATTTTTGCCACCCAGGGAAGGAGGGAGATGGGTCGATAACTCTCCGGCTTCAAAGGATCCAATCCAGGCTTCTTTATGATGGGCATGATGCAGGCAGCCTTCCAACTAGGTGGAACTGAACCGATGGTAAGGGATTGCTCCACTAGATGGCGGATAGGAGGAAGGCAAAAGGACGCCGAGTCCATAAACTGGGCAGGTCTCAAAGGGTCATCCGGTGAGCCAGACTTGACCTTGGCCGCTAGGAGATTAAACTCCTGCTCCGATGGTATAAAGAGAGAGGCCAAGCACTGAGAAGTACGCAATGTCAAGGTCGTACTGTCAGGGTCAGCTTTGGGAAAAGAGCGGTAGATGGCATTTACTTTTTCCACAAAGAAGCTGGCTAACGACTCACAGTGGGCAAGGGAACAGATCTCCGTAATAGGAAGTCTGTTCACTGTGAGCTCCTTCAAGACTTTGAAAACCAGTTTGGACGGATTAGAGCTCGCCTGGAACTCCCGTGCATAGTAGTCAGCTCGGGCCCGGCAGACAGCTCTGTGGTATGTCTTTACCTTGGCCAGGTAGCATACTTTCAGGTCTTTATCATAATTCTTCCTCCATGCTCTTTCGGCTTGTCGGCAGGTAGCTTTAATACACCTGAGTGCCTCCGTGTACCAGGGATTAGGCTGAGAATGTCGATTCCTACTCCCATGTGACCCGCCTTAAGCTCTACCATGACAGGGCTTACATAACCATGCTGATGGTGACTGATGAGGATCAGGAGACAGAGAGTGAACCTCTACCTGGCCTCCTCTCATACAGCCCAAAAAATCAGTCAGTGGATGGAGTTGTCTTTTCAGACGTCCTCTCTGCCCAACAGCAAACTGATTGCAAGCAAGTCTTGCAGCAGTATGCTAAGCTCTATTCCTTGGTCAGACAAACTGGTGTACCCATGATATGGACACTGGTGACAGTTCACCTGTCAAAAACAAAATCTATCAACAGTTTAATCAAGTCAAGGAAAGCATCAGCAAGTCAGCAAGATGCTGGAGTTAGGGGTTATTGAACCCTCTGATAGCCCTGGGCCAGCCCAGTGGTTCTAGTCCCCAAAGCTCATCCACAGGGTGGAAAGAGAGAAATGAGGTTCTGTGTGGACTATAGAGGGCTCAACTCTGTCACCAAGACAGATGCTCACCCTATCCCAAGAGCAGATGAGTTGATAGACAAATTGGGTGCAGCCAAATTACCTTTGACTTAACACCAGGGTACTGGCAAATTGGCATGGCCCCAGGAGCATAAGAAAAGACAGCATTCTCCACACCTGATGGGCACTATTAGTTTACTGTTATGCCCTTTGGTTTAAAGAATGCCTTCCACCTTCCATAGGTTGGTGAATCAAGTCCTTGCTGGGTTGGAGTCCTTTAGTGCAGCTTATCTAGATGATATTGCTGGCTTTAGCTCCACCTGGCAGGACCACCTGATCCACATTGGGAAGGTTTTAAATGCCCTGCAAACTGCAGGCCTAACTATCAAGGCATTCAGTCACGAAAAAAGTGCCCCAATGGCTACTAGTACATTAACCATACAATGCTTATACACTACCTCACACCAGTGCCGAGAGAATGGACATAAAGGATGTGATCCACAAATATCTGCATTCAAAATGATAATCAATTTTTTATTTTTTTGAAAACAGATTTTATTGGTTGCATGACAAAAATATAGCGTGTAATGCTCTGAACACCAGAGACAATCACTAGGGCAAATGATCAATAGCACATCATGCAAACATTTTCTTAGGCGATACGTCAGAAGGAAATTGTAAACAAAGAAATGTCCATTAGTAAACCTCTCTGCCCCTATCCACCCCCCTCAACTCCCCCCCCTCCCAAGCGTGCTGCTGCCTACTCCTACCGTGCCATGCCAAACGCTGCATATTTTAAGCCAGAACAAAGGCCGTCAATCGTCCTGTAGGGCCTCCTCCTCTGCGGGTGGGTCCAGTTCCAGGCCCCGGTAGTCCGCCCACCTCTTCCAAATTTTATAGTGCTTGAGGGGGCATCCCCGTGCGACATAGACAGGCTGCTCCAGACCCATACAATAATCCATACCATTCTGCCAGGCTGTGACGGTGGGGGCACGAGGTGCCTTCCAGGATCTCGCTATGTCCCTTTTGGCCAGAGTCAGACACAGAAGTAGTAAGTGACGCTTATATCTATTGCCCCCAATTCCAGCTAGAACATGAAGCAGAGCCAGTTTGGGGTCCCTCTGCAACTCCCAGGCCAGCACCTCACTCAAACACCAGAACACTCTGTCCCAAAACCTCTGAAGAGCCCCACAGCCCCACACAGTATGCAGTAGCGTGCCCACCTCAGAGTTGCATCTAAGACATGTCGGGGATGCAATCAATCCCGCCCTCCCTGTCTAGTGTAATATGTACGGTGGAGGTATCTGAACTGTATCAGTGGCAAGCGCGTGGAGACGGCCGCACCCCTGGGCCCCTCCAGGGCCTCAACCCAGTCTTCCTCGTCAAGCTCCCCAACATCCCGCTCCCATTGGGACCTAAGGTGGGCAAGATCTGACGCGCTATGGTGCACCAGCGTCTGGTAGATACGGGAGATCTTTTTGTCCGGCAATTCCCCCATAAAGACCTTGGCCTCAATGGGACTGAACTCCGGCAGGTCTTCCACGTCACGGATGTACGGGGCAAGAGCATGCAGGAACTGAAGGTACCTATAGAATTGGGTATGTGGCATGTCAAACTCCTCCCGCAGCATAGCAAAAGATTTGAGCGTTCCCCCAGACATAACGTCTCCAAGTGTGGAAATACCTATCATGCCCCATTGCCTAAAGCCCACCAGGGCCGCCAGTTGCTGCAATCTACCATTCTGCCACAGCGGAGTCTCCAGGGTCAGGACATTCCACCACCCCACCCTGCGCAGGGCCTGCCGCCAGATCTGGAAAACCACGCTTGTGACGGACGGCAACGATCCCCGGAGGGGCGCCGAGTACAACAACGTATGTAGGGAGGCAGAGCCCATAAGGTATCGCTCCACCGCGTATGCAGGATCCCCCCTGTCCGCGTACCACCAGTCGTTGAGTACAAGGAGGTGCGATGCTTGATAATATGATAATAAGTCAGATGTGGCAAGACCCCCTGTGTAGATGGAGCGGAAGCACGTCCGCAGCGCAACTCGTGCCGCGCCTCCTTCCCACAAGAAGCTGCTCAAGGCCACATTCAGGCGTCGAAACCAAGTGTGCGGGACCAACGCCGGGTGGTTCTGCAGTTGGTACAGTAGACGTGGGAGCGCGACCATCTTAAAGCTGGCAGATCTACCCTGAATGGACAGCGGCATTCTAGCCCACACCTTGATATCCTCTCGCGTACGATCCCAAACCGGGGCGATGTTGCGCTCCAGGGCCACCGCGGTATCCTCCGTGAGGTATACCCCGAGATACTTCACCCCTTCAGCCGTCACCTGCAGCCCGTCGGCCCACTCACCCAGAGGATGCGGACCCCCAATGATAATCAATTTTATTAAAATACATGTATCAAATATACTTCAATTGGATAAAAAACATAGTACATAGCTAAAAAACATAAAAGTTAAAAACCCAAGTATTGGTTGCATAAAACAGTAACATTCATTTAAATTGGGAACAAAATAGGAAAAGAACAATAGTTCCCGATTCTAGAGGGAACTTCTAAATCAAGTCAGTATTCAATTGTATCCACAATGGGTAAAAGTCAATATTAATCATACAATAGAATTGTCCAAACTAAGGGCCTCATTAGGATCGCGGATGGACTTGCGTCCGTCCGCGACCCCAGAGGATGAGGGAACGTCCGCATGGGCTGCGGCGTTCCCTCATGTGCGATTAGGATGTGACCGCCACCCTGGCGGTCACATCCTGGATATTTAACATTGCGGCGGGTGCTGCTTCAAGCAGCACCCACCGCAATGTTAAAAGTGCATGTTTAACATTTACATGCACAAAGCGGCAGGCACCGCGCGGTGCCTGCCGCTTTGTGCAAGTAAATGCTGGGGGGTACCATAGGTACCCCCCATGTGCACCCCCCACCCGCCAACACCCTGGGGGCCCGTAACGGGCCCCCAAAATCAAAAGTACACCTGCTTTTCCACGGCGGAAAAACCGCCGCGGAAAAGCATGTTTACAAATGCTTCCTAATTTGGCTGGCGGTGTCTGATAGACACTGCCAGCCAAATGAGAGCTTTTCCGCCGCGGTTGTAATCCGACTGCGGCGGAAAAGCAGCGGACAGTAACCAAGACCCACCAGCCATCGTAATGTGACGGTGGGTCTTTGGTGAGTCCGCAGAGGATTTTCCGCCTCCTCCGGGCCGGAGGTGGCTTCCCCCGGCCCGGAGGAGGCGGAAAATCCTCCATCATAATAAAGCCCTAATTTTAAATAGTATCCTCTTCACAAAGCATTGATGCGTTTTGGTGGGCCTATAAATGAGCGGCCATCACCTTCTTCAGGAAATTACATATGTCCCAATTACAGTATTAATAGTCTGTATTCCCAGGGCTTGTGAATGCCTCCGGACCAATATTACCACTTGGTACTCAGTAGACTCGGTACTCAGTGAACTCGGTACCTTAGTCAGAGAAACAAAGTCCACTACTCAAAGTTGGACCGTTGGGCTATTATAGACCTTTCTTCATCCTGACAAGGCATCTGCAAGTATTTCGGGGAACTTTCGCTTCAATGCGAGGAGTAATTGCTCAATTATAGTACTTGTTTAAATCACTCAATACAGCTTAAAAATTATTACTTCGGTGCTTCCAGAGGCGGAGCTTCTGGCGTGGAGGCGGAGCTTCTGGACCGGAAGGTGTGCCCAAAAGGCACACCTGCATTGGCGCCCCACAGCCTTGGGTGCCCAAACCTACTGTGCCTAACCAACCCCTAACTTCCCAACTTACCTCTCGAAGTGGTGGTCGCACCCAGAAGACCTTCGTCCCCAAGCCTGCAGTGCCTTTGCAAACCGGAGGTTCCCCATTGAAAACAACAGGACGCCCGACGTCGAAACAGCACCCTGCACCCGGCCGCCCTAGCACCGCTGAGGGTACACCTTTGGTGCTACTTTGTTTCCCCATTTGCCCTGAGCTAAAGTCCAAGAGCTTTGCTCCCACAACCAAGTGGCCTGCTTGTCAGCAGCCACCAACTGGAGGCCCCCTAGCCCTATTGGATAGCATTGGGCCTCAGCACTCTGCACCCTGCCACCCTAGTACCACTGAAGGTGTAACAAGAGTGCATCCTTGACCCTGGGTGACCCCCTGAGTCTACCCCCAGAACCTCAACTCCCACTACCAAATACTTACCTTAAAACCGATAACACTATTTTCCTCCATAGGATAATATTGACTATTTTTCTTGGAAATGTTTCTAAGTGTGGAGATTGAAAACCTAAAGATATTCTTTAAAATTCCATTCACTAACAAAAACTATTTTACTTACCTGTTTACAGGAAATGTCCCAGAGTAGTATCCAGGTGTACTACTCTGAGTAAGAAAAGTAATCTCAAAAGTAACTTACCAGTAATTTTACTGAAAAGCCCATTCAAGTCTAAGTACTGTATTTACAAAGTATTGCATTTCTCTAAAACCATACTGTAAGTCAATTTCAATTCAATTTCAACTTTATTCGGTTTCCATAATTTGTTAAAAACCATAAAAGTACATATAAAACACATTTCAGTTCATTAAAAATATAAAACAATTTAGCAAGTTCTTTGATGAAATTGTAAATACCTTGCATTCTATTCGTTAAAGAGATATAAAATGTCAATGTGCAAATAGCTTTGTGCAAATATCTATCAAAGATTTAAACGGTGCTATACACAAAATTTAAGAAAACAAGCTATAGTTTTTGCATGTAGTTCGTTTTCGAGATACTGAAGCACCAAAAACGCTGGGCGACACTCTCGTATACCCATTACTCTCATAAGAGGAACAATCCATTGCCTACGAGGTGTAATATAAAATTTACAAAAGAATAAAACGTGAATAGTGGATTGTGCAGAAGTGGTATCACAGGGACAGGCAGTTAGGATCGTAGACCAGTCGTTCTGTAAAGGAAAATATATCAATCAATGGAATATGTTAAATCTAAACCGAGTTAACAGAAATTTCTCATATTGGTTTAGATTATACAAAAGGTATGGTTGTATGCTAAAGGTTATCTGAGCTAATACTGTAAGTCAAAACAAAGTGCATTTACTATTATAAATCCAAAATGTATTACAGCTGTATATTTACTGCAAATTACTTATGACCAGTGTTCCCACTAACCTGCGTGCCCGCGCACCTTTAAGGCACCGAGCACGCAGTGTCACCTTTGAAGCGCGCACACGTTCTCGCCGCCGCCCGCTTTTAAAACGCGAGCTGCGAAAAATAGCAATTTACCGGGTGCATGAGGCCTTTGTGAAAGGATTCCTGTTAATCACAGCGCCTGTCATGCGCTGTAATTAACTGGAATACTTTCACAAATGCCCACAATCAATCATCCCGCAGCCTCTCTCTATTGAGAAAAGACATGCAACAAGTCCAAAAGCACAACTGATTGTGGGCCATTGTGATAATGTTCCTGTTAATCACAGCACCCATCGTGAGCAAACTCAACCCAAAAGTATTGGAGCACTTTACATGATTTATTATTATATATTTTTTGTATGCATGGGGAGATTAATTGATTTGCCCAGAATCACAGGATGTTAGGCTGACCCGAAACTAAAAACCCATCCTCTAAATCGACAGCTCGAGCATTAGCCACAACCCCAACCACAAGAGCGGAAGCATTTTCAATATTATAAACAACTTGTTGCAAAAAACCACCATTGATAAAGCCAATAGTCTTGGCTTCTTGTAGGTGTAATGTTACTTGTATTATATATCTGGATGCAATGACAGAAGCAGCAAAATATCAGTAGGGTTCCACACTATGTGATGCAAATATTTTTAGCGCAATTGCTTTTAAGCCACACCCTTAATTGCATCAGTTACGCCCCTTTGAAAGATCACCGAGTATTTTCATCCCACTAAAAAGCCCTGGTCTACACAGGCGGTCAGGTTCCTAGCGCACATAGCCTTGGCTACAGCGCACACAGACCTAACTCTGCAGCACACAGAGGAAAATAATTAGAGGGAACATTGCTTATGACTTACCTGTGCCAGGCTTGCTTGGTTCTAGAAAATACAATAACTAAAAGAATATTTTTATACAAAAACAATTGGTCTGAAGTTCAGTCTTTGAGTGTGTGAATTCATTTGCTGACTGATTGTGTACAACAAATGCTTAACACTGTCATTTGATACTGCATTACTGCTCAACCACACTATCACAAATAGAGACTGAGGTGCTATCTAACTTTACCTCTGCCTACCTTTGTGGTTCCACTGGACTTTGTGCACACTATACCTCACTTTGGTATAGTATATACAGAGTCAGCTTCCTACAACACATACAAGTAATAATGGAACATTCACAAGTCAAATGCAAAGGAGTAGAACACATGCAAGTAATAATGGAGCACTCAAGTCGCATGCAAGGGAATAACACATGCAAGTAATATTGGACATCCAGTGCAAGAAACAAGCACTGTCAAATGAAAGATTCAATTATAAAGAACATGTATAAATAGAAAGTAAAGTGAATAATCAAGGATAAAAATGCATCACCTATTGATTTAAATACATCATTCTGGTCAGCTTGATTTGGATGCCCTTTTCAGTCTTCCAGAAGTCTCAATCGGGAAACACCTCAAATTTCCCTATGACAGTGCGTCCACCCCACAAGTGAGCTTCTGTCTGATTGCCAAAATTTCCTGTGTTTAATACCTTTACTAACACAGAGAGAGGCTTCAAGAAATTCTCACTCCTTTCATCTATTGCAAAACCAAGGCTGACCTTAGGCTGACATTAGAGTTAAAAAACATGGAAACGAAAGAACTAAAAGAGAGAGAGGATAGGGAGCGCCTTTTACAGGTAACTGGCCAATACGCTATTAGGCAACCCCTTTATCCTATACTTAATAAACCGGAAGATGATTTCTTGTTATTAGATCGTTCTCCACCTCCGTATATTTTCCCTTCCGCTCCTCATAAGTCCGATGCGGAATCTTCTACAGATCAGGATAAAGCGCGAGAAACTTGTTCTATGTTGCCCACTGCGCGTTCTGCTGAGCTTAGATCTGATGCTCACAAAGCCGCCCGTAATACTGCTTCTGCCTCTGAACTTTTAGATGACATGAAAAATTGGCAGGAAAGGGAGCAAGTATATTTTACAGAGGTGATTGCCACAGAAGTAGTTGAACTGTTTAGGAAACATTCTGAGGAATTGAAGCCTGTTGATATACCAAATGATTGTAAGCAAATGCGTGATGGTCTTTTTTCTCTTTTCTCAGGTGGCTGACTCTATCAGGCGTTTGGTTAAATTACGTGTTGAGGCAGCCCGTTTGCGAGAGGAGAAAAAGGCAGCAGACACAGCTGCACAAACATCTCAGACCGGCGTGGCACAAGCTTCTATCTACGGAACAGATAAGACTATGATAGTTCATGCAAAACCTATGCGGGAAGCCGCGCCTTTGTATGTTGCTCCTAGAGGTGAGGGAACAGATGATGATAAAAGGTCTGCAGATTCGAAGGGTTACTTTATTTATAATTGGGTCTGTACTTGAAATAGAGCGGATGTTATGGCCCTTAAAAATGCATTGCCTGATCCGGGCAAAAATCCAGCAGCTTTTTATGAGGAAGTTGAGGGTGCTATTAGCTCTTGTACCATGACTTTGCCTGATGTTGATTTGTTTTTCGGATTGATATTACCGCCTGACATGTGGAGAACTGTGCGTAAAGTTGATGATCGTGCAACTTTTGGGACAATATGGAAAGAGTTAGAACAAATGGATGTAGAGCAGGAGCCTGCACAGAAACCGTGTAAATTGATTTTAGATCTTCCTACAGCTATATTAGTTAAGTTAAAGACGATTATTCCCCCTAAAAAGATAGATTGGACTGTATTAGCGTCGTGTAAGCAAAAGACAGATGAATCGGTTTCAGATTTCTTTACACGCTTTGAGGAGGCATTCCACGATTTTAGTGGCCAGTCATTGACAGATGACATGGGTAGGCATCTGTTTGTCGATAAATATGTTGCAAACCTTTTGCCAGGAATAGCTAGTCGCCTAAAGGCCAGTGAGAGTTCATGGACTACCTCTTCTCCAGTTTCTGTTTTAACTATGGCTCAGTATTATGAACGCCAGGAATTAGAAGCGAAGGGTAATGAGGATAAAAAGACTAAAGAGTTGAAAATGAAGGTTATGTTGGCTCAGGCTTATGGTCCGCATTCTAGAGGTAATGATAGAGGTGGACATGGATCTTATGGTTTGTCCATTCCTTCCTATACTCGTTCGAATTTGTCTGTTGACCAGTGTGCGTACTGCAAGAAATTTGGACATTGGATTTCTGATTGTCCAGTGCTGCGTGCTCAGCAGTGTCCACATGGTCGGGGACAAATGAGAAGTCGTTCAGGATATCCAGGGACTAGAGGAAGCACGAATGATCATGCTAGGTTTGATGCTAATACACATGGGCAGGATGGGTTTAACACTTTTGATAGAAGGAACCATTATCAAATGTCCGACTACGTGCTGTCTGATTTTCAAGATTCTGCTTATGCATAGGATTGCCTAGGATGGGGTAAGGAATTTGTTGAAGTTCCAATAGATCAGAGGGGTCCCTATGTTACAGCACATGTTTTGGGTTCTACTGATCAGTTTCTGGTTGATACAGGAGCTACTCGTAGCGCCTTATCTAAACAATTGGTTCCAAGGGCTCCCCTGTCTGGCTTAACCATTACATCAATAGGGTTCGATGGAACACCTTCCCTTAGCCCATTGTCACAACCACTTGCATTCCATGTTGATAAGTTTACTGCTCCATGTCCATTTTTGCTTTCTCCGAACACACCAGACAATATTGTGGGTCTTGATATGCTCAAGTATTTCAGGGCTACGATACGATGTTTTCCTGAAGGAGTACGTGTTATTTTGAATGACAACTACCCCACAATTGAGAAATCTTGTCTTGTTAAAGAGGATACTGCATTAGCTTCACTCCCTAGTACTTTGTGGGCTACTTCAGACACAGATGTACGACAGATGGTTATCCCACCAGTGCATATTAGTGTCAAGGAGGGCGCTTCACTGCCACGATTGCCTCAATATAAAATTTCTCAGGAAGGCGAAGAAGCACTTATACGCATTGTTCATGATTTGATTAAAGTGGGGTTTGTGGAGCGAGTCCCCTACAATGTTTGTAACAGTCCTATTCTGCCCATTTTGAAAAAAGATACTGACCCTAGGATTTACAGATTAATTATTGATTTGCGAGAAGTTAACAAGATTGTAGTAACGCAATATCCTGTGGTTTCTGACATAACAACACTACTTACTTTGGTTCCTCCGACAGTAACTACATTCTCCGTGATAGACTTGAAAAAAGCTTTCTTTTCGATCCCTATTCATCCTGATAGCCGATATTTGTTCGGTTTCACTTTGAATAACCGATCGTATAGATTTTGTAGGGTTCCTCAAGGGTACACTGAGAGTCCTAGTATCTATAGCCAAGCACTGAAAAGACAACTTGATTCTTTCGTCTTACCCAAAGGAGTGACTCTCATGCAATGTGTCGATGACATCTTGATGGCAGCTGATACGCCTGAACTGTGTGAAGAGTGTAATTTGTCTTTGCTTTCTTTTCTTGCTACACACCATCATAAAGTGTCACGAAAGAAATTGCAATATTGTAGACCGAAGGTTACCAACTTAGGTCACCTTCTGTCTAAGGAGGGCCGGGCAATTACATCAGATCGCATTCAAGCAATTTTAAATACACCAGTACCTTCCACTCAGAAAGATGTATGTGTATTCATTGGTCTGACCTCGTTTAGTAGGCAATGGATATTAGGGTTTTCTCACATTGTCAAACCCTTGCTAACACTTTTGGCGAAAGATACTCCAATGCCCCTTCCATGGACAACTGAATGTGAGAATGCTTTTCGACAGTTACGTCAAGCTCTTTGTTCTGCACCAGTGTTAGACACTCCAGATTACATGAAGAATTTTACACTCTATGTACATGAGAAAGATGGATGTGCATTGTCAGTTCTAGTACAGACACACGGTGACAAGCAGCGTCCCTATGCATATTTTTCAGCCGTCCTTGATCCTGTTGCTCGTGCATTGCCTGGGTATTTTCGTTCAGTTGCAGTAACAGCTGTGTCCATACGTCAGAGTGAAGGGATAGTTTTGTCACACAAACTTTTGGTGCTAGTACCCCATGCAGTAGATGCCCTTTTGAATCAGACCAAGACACAACACTTAACTAGTGCCCGTTTGACAGGATACAAATTGACACTATTAGCACCTCATATTACCTTGAAGAGATGCGCAACACTGAACCCAGCCACTTTGTTGTCATATCCTGCGACTCAGTCTCAGTCAAAGGAGCCTCACAATTGTATATTCCTTACTGAGGAACAGACAAAGGGTTGCATCGATTTGCAAGATACGCCCCATCCAGATGTAGATGGGGAACTGTGGGTTGATGGGTCCTGTTTGAAGTTGCCAGATGGTACGACCTCAGCTTCATATGCAATTACGACACTTCTGACAGTAGTGGAATTAACTCGCATACCACAGAAGTCAGTTCAAGCAGCTGAACTAATAGCTCTGACACAAGCGTGTGAACTTAGCACTGACTTGCATGTGAACATCTATACAGACAGCCGCTATGCTTTTGGAGTGGCTCATGATTTTGGTCTGCTTTGGAAGGAAAGAAGCTTTCTTACATCCCATGGGATGCAGATAATGCATGGAGAATTAGTGCATAACCTTTTGACTGCACTGACATATCCGAAGAAGATAGCGATTGTGAAGTGTAGCGCACACAAGAAAGTGACCGACAAGATAGGACAAGGTAATCCTTTTGCTGATCGCGTAGCTCGTGAGACTGCAATGCAACGAAGCACTACTTCCATGTACGTAGTGAAGTCTTAAGCTGAGCGATGGCATGATGTTAGAGAAGATGTATTAGATGTACAGAGATCAGCTTCTGTAGCAGAACTTGAACAATGGTCTAAAGAAGGAATATTGGACGATGAGGGCTGTTGGCGCCTCTAAGACATGGATAGATGGAAATTGCCTGCAGCCTATTTACAACCTATGGTTCAAATGGCACATGGGCTGGCACATGTTGGAACTCTAGTGATAACATTGCTTACGCAAGTTTGGGAGCATCCTGAAATTGGCAGCACAGCTAAAAGAGTAGTACAGTCTTGTTTGATCTGTTGGCAGTATTATCCTGGAAAAGGGACACAAACTCCTACAGGAGGGTTTGCTACATCGACTGCACCTTTTGAAGTCTTACAGATGGATTACATCCAACTTGAACGCTGCAATAATCAGAAATACGTCCTAGTGGTGGTATGTGCCTTCAGTAAATGGATAGAAGGCTACCCTACAAAGGATAATACAGCTCTCACTACAGTGAAGGTGCTTCTTAAGGAGTTTTTCCCTAGATACGGTGTTTGTAAACTTTTGTGAAGTGCCAACAGACCTCATTTTATTGGGCAAGTTGTTGGGCATGTCCTGAAAGGATTAGGGATCAAGCAGAAATTCCATGCAGTCTTCCACCCACAATCAGCAGGATTAGTCGAGAGGTACAATGCCACTTTGAAAGTAAAGTTGGTGAAAATACTGGCTTCCACGTCTTTGAAGTGGCCGGATGAACTACCCTTGGCATTGTTGTCCATAAGATCAGTGCCACATTCACGATCCGGCCTTACGCCCTATGAGGTGGTATTTGGGAGACCGATGAAATTTGGGGAGTTCCTAAGCCACGCCCCATACATGATGTGCCCTGTGTTCCGATGAATGATTATTTGGCACAGTTAACTGACAGTTTTGATCTCTATTCATCAACAGGTTTGAGAAGCACTTCCTGACAGATCTACAGGTGAGGCCCGCGACCTCCGACCTGGTGACCAGGTTATGATAAAGGTCTTCGACAGATCGTACAGCTTGGAGCCGAGGTGGCGAGGACCAGAGCAAGTGCTCCTTGTGACGAGAACTGCAGTTTGAGTGACAAACAGAAAGAACTGGATCCATAGAACACACTGCAAACGTGTGTCGCCTTCTTTGGTGGAATCTGCTGTGTTGACCGACCATCGAGCGATCCTGGAAATGGAGAAAGGCCAAGCTATTTCACCTGATGAATCTGAAGGAGTCTTCCCGGACCACACGATCACTGGAGAATCCCAATATCAACTGAGACCAAGGAAAGAATCTGCTTTGCCGAAAAAGACTGGTTGAGCTACCGGCCAGGGTTAGTGAAACGGAACGCCAATGTGGCAAGTGGGGGGTCAGTCCTGCGTAGTGTCGTGACACCCGTCTTGACCCTTGGTGAAGAAATCCGAGGCTGCCCAGGGATAAGAGCTCCAACGATTGTTTCAACGAGTTTGCAGAAAGATCGATTAATGCTGTTGCTAAAATGCATAACAAAAGAATAATTTGTGCTTAGGGGTTTATTGGTGCTATGGTGGCTATGGCAGCAATTACGTGGTACATTGAGAAGGTGGCCCCTGGTCGACAGCTTTTTGTTGCCACTGCTCCATTACCAGTGGAACACCACTAGTTTACACTTCCCTACCATGAGCAGAAGCATCGACAATCCTACCTCAATAATACCTTCATCCAGATGTTGCATCATACACATAATGCCATGAATACCACCAACTGTTGGGTATGTGGGATGATTCCTTCCCACCAGAAGAAGAGAGTTACACCTTTCATTCCTCTTCCCTTCTCTCACAATGGTTCTTGTCAAGCTTGGTATGCGCTTGTGTTTGCATCTGGAAAGCCTTCAGTAGGTGGGATACACTTCCACCTTAATAAAGTATGCTACCAAGATAAAGAAGGTTATCCACAAGCTAAAGGGACTAAATGGGAATGGGAAGAGTATCAACCTGACAATATTTTGACACCATATGTCTTCACGAATATGAGAGCTATTAAGACCAATGGACTGTTTATGATTGCTGTTACTGGAGCTAAAGCAGATTTGCGTATTAGTAGTGTTGGGAGAATTCCAGTAGGAAGGAGTGAGTGTGCAGTGGTACTGACTATTGAAGGTGCCAATAATAGCAGTTTTACAGCCTCGCATAATACTTACTTCGTGTGTGGCAATAAGGGATATTATCAACTTCCTGTTGGGTGGTCAGGGATTTGCTATGTATCCTTTCTATTGCCCCCTGTGTTTCTGGCACCTGCATCTTATCACAGAGACTATAAACTTTATAATGATATCGCTAAGAACCGAAATAAGATAACAATAAGTATGGACGAAGTCGATCAAACTGACACTGCTCTACAACAATACGTCGATTTTAACTTAGGATTGTTCTTCTTTGTGGGTGCTGCATTGAACAGCAGAAAGATAAGGCAATTGACTCGTGTTGTGGAAGCTGTTACCAATCAGACAGCTATGGCACTTGGAAACATTACAGAGGAGCTACAAGTTGCGAGGATTGTGGCACTCCAGAATCGCATGGTATTAGATGTGATTCTGGCTGATCGAGGTGGTGCATGCCGCATCATTGGCAGCAGCTGTTGTGTCTTCATTCCTGATCACTCGCCTTCAGTATATGATGCAACCTCTAAACTGCATAAGATTGCTGCAGAAATTCACCCAGAGACTGGTACATGGACATTTCCGAACTGGATTTGGACACTCTTTATCACTTGGGGATGGAAGCTACTGACTGTTTTATGTATACTATTGGTGATACTTTTTACATGCTGTGTATGTATACAATGTGGTCCCATGCTTTGCTCCATGTGCATCACTGCATGTACACCTGCCAAGAGAAATATTGCAGAAATGAAAGCACAACAAATGCTAAATAAAGAGATCATTGAGATTATGAGCATCAATGTACAGGATGCATATCTAGATTATCTCAGATAAGCGAATATCTGCAGCTAATAATAAAAGGGTCGTCTGTTGTAATTTGGCAGTGATTAGGTTAGTATTAGCAGAAGCCATCCTGTGTTTAGAAGCTATCTGGTCCGTTTTGTGGAATCCATTTTGTATTTCTGTCAGCCATTTTGTTTGCCATTTGGTACCATATGCTCGCCATGTGCTCTGTCCTACCTTTCTGTTAAATGCTCTTGAAATCTGCCTAGAGACGAGATATATTTAGCATCTTCCACCTTCACACATGCTCAGTTGAGCTTGCAGCTGTCTTTTTCAGCTGCCACTAGCATGTAACTGTCAGGATGTGTTTGCCAAAAACAGCCACTGTTAGCTCCTTCCAAATGTTGACTGTGCATTTTCTGTATGACCTTATATGTACCTAAAACCAGCATTTTGTACTTGTACCGTCTTCATTTGGGCCCCTGTGTGGGTATAAAAGGACCAAGCTCCTTCCATTCAGTGTGCTACTTCATGCATTACCGAAGGGTGCTGTGTGAATGTAGTTCCACCTCATGAGGTTTAATAAATCTTTGTTTTCTATTCCAGTTTCTGTGCCAACTTCTATCCTATTGGTCTGAGGACTCTGTGCAGAGAAGGGCGAACCCCTTGCACTGGTAGGCCTTGCTGAGGCTCACTACTACAAACCAACAGAGGTATAAAAAGATGCAAGAGGGGTGTAGAAAAAGGTAGGAGAGGTGCACAAAGAGGCAAGACAAGTACAGAAAGAGGCAGGAGGGGTGCAGAAAGAAGTAAGAGAAGTGCAGAAAGAAGCAACAGAGGTGCGGAAAGAGGCACGAAGGGTGCAGAAAGCAAGAGAAGTACAGAAAGAAGCAACAGATGTACAGAAAGAGGCAAGAGAGGTACAGAAACAGGGAGGAAAGGTGCAGAAAGAGGAAACAAGTGCAGACAGAAGCACATGAGGTACAGAAAGAGGGAAGACGAGTGCAGAAAGAGACATCAGGGGTAGAGAAAGAGACAGGAGGGGTGCAGAAATTTGCAACGGAGGTGCAGGTAGAAGCCAGAGCATTGCAGAAAGAACTAACATATGTTCAAAAAGAAGCAAATGAGGTGCAGAAAGTTGTGGGAGAGATGCACAAATTGACAAGAGAGGTACAGAAAGAGGTAGGAGGGGTACAGAAAGAGGTAGGAGGGGTGCAGAAAGAAGAAAGAGAAGTGCAGAACGAAGCAAAATAGGTGCTGAAAGAGGCGCAAAGGGTACAGAAAGAGGTAAGAGAAGTACAGAAAGAAGCAAAAGAGGTACAGAAAGAAGCAAGAGAGGTGCAGAAACAGGCAGGAAAGGTGTAGAACGAGGGAACAGGGTATAAAAAGAGGCACAAGAGGTGCATAAAGAGGGAAGAGGGGGTGCAGAAAGAGGCAAGAGGGATGCAGAAAGAAGCAAGTGAGGTACAGAAAGAGGCAACAGAGGTGCAGAAAGAAGCAAGAAAACTGCAGAAACAAGCAGAAGTGCAGAAAGAAGCAAGAGAATAGCTGAGAGAAACAACAGAGGTGTGGAAGGAAGGAAGAGAAGTGCAGAAAGAAGCAAGTAAGGTACAGAAAGAAGCAAAGGCAGTGCAGAAAGAACAAACAGAGGTACACAAAGAGGCAAGAGGGGTGCAGAAAAAGGTAGGAGAGGTACACAAAGAGGCAAGACAAGTACAGAAAGAGGCAGGAGGGGTGCAGAAAGAAGGAAGAGAAGTGCAGAAAGAAGCAACAGAGGTGCGGAAAGAGGCACGAAGGGTGCAGAAAGCAAGAGAAGTACAGAAAGAAGCAACAGATGTACAGAAAGAGGCAAGAGAGGTACAGAAACAGGGAGGAAAGGTGCAGAAAGAGGAAACAAGTGCAGACAGAAGCACATGAGGTACAGAAAGAGGAAAGACGAGTGCAGAAAGAGACATCAGGGGTAGAGAAAGAGACAGGAGGGGTGCAGAAATTTGCAACGGAGGTGCAGGTAGAAGCCAGAGCATTGCAGAAAGAACTAACATATGTTCAAAAAGAAGCAAATGAGGTGCAGAAAGTTGTGGGAGAGATGCACAAATTGGCAAGAGAGGTACAGAAAGAGGTAAGAGGGGGTACAGAAAGAGGTAGGAGGGGTGCAGAAAGAAAAAAGAGAAGTGCAGAACGAAGCAAAATAGGTGCTGAAAGAGGCGCAAAGGGTACAGAAAGAGGTAAGAGAAGTACAGAAAGAAGCAAAAGAGGTACAGAAAGAAGCAAGAGAGGTGCAGAAACAGGCAGGAAAGGTGTAGAAAGAGGGAACAGGGTGTAAAAAGAGGCACAAGAGGTGCATAAAGAGGGAAGAGGGGGTGCAGAAAGAGGCAAGAGGGATGCAGAAAGAAGCAAGTGAGGTACAGAAAGAGGCAACAGAGGTGCAGAAAGAAGCAAGAAAACTGCAGAAACAAGCAGAAGTGCAGAAAGAAGCAAGAGAATAGCTGAGAGAAACAACAGAGGTGTGGAAGGAAGGAAGAGAAGTGCAGAAAGAAGCAAGTAAGGTACAGAAAGAAGCAAAGGCAGTGCAGAAAGAACAAACAGAGGTACACAAAGAGGCAAGAGGGGTGCAGAAAAAGGTAGGAGAGGTACACAAAGAGGCAAGACAAGTACAGAAAGAGGCAGGAGGGGTGCAGAAAGAAGGAAGAGAAGTGCAGAATGAAGCAACAGAGGTGCTGAAAGAGGCACGAATGGTACATAAAACAATAAAAGTATAGAAATATTCAACAGAGGTACAGAAAGAGACAAGAGAGGTGCAGAAAGAGGGACCAAGTGGTCAGAAGGATGCAAGAGAGGTGCAGCAAGAAAAGAGGGGTGCAAAAAGAGGCAAGAAGGGTGCAGAAAGACGCAAGAGAGGTACAGAAACAAGCAAGAGAAGTGCAGAAAGAGGCAAGAGAATTGCTGAAAGAAGCAACAGGGGTGTGGAAAGAAGCAAGAGAAGTAAAGAAAGAGGCAAGTGAGGTGCAGAAAATGGCAAGAAAACAGAAGAAAGGGGCAAAAGGAATACAAAAAGGGACAAATGGTGCAGAAAGAAGCAAGGGAGATACCGAGAGAAGTTCAGAAAGAAGCAACAGAAGTTCAGCAAGAGGCAAGTAAGGTACAGAAAGAAGCAAGAGCAATGCAGAACGAACCAACAGAGGTACAAAAAGAGGCATGAGGGATGCAGAAAAAGGTAGGAGAGGTGCACAAAGATGCAAGAAAAGTACAGAAAGAGGCAGGAGGGGTGCAGAAAGAAGGAAGAGAAGTGCAGAAATAAGCAACAGAGGTGCTGAAAAAGGCACGAATGGTGCAGAAATAAATAAAAGTACAGAAAGATGCCACAGAGGTACAGAAAGAGGCAAGAGAGGTGCAGAAACAGGCATGAAAGGTACAGAAAGATGGAACAAGTATGCAGAAACAAGCAGGAGAGGTGTAGAAAGAGAAAAGAAGGGTGCAAAAAGAGGCAAGAGGGGTGTAGAAAGACGCAAGAGAGGTGCAAAAACAAGCGAGAGAAGTGCAGAAAGAGGCAAGAGAATTGCTGAAAGAAGCAACAGGGGTGTGGAAAGAAGCAAGGGAAGTGTAGAAAGAGGCAAGTGAGGTACAGAAAGAGGTAAGAGAGGTACAGAAAATGGCAAGAGCAGTGCAGAAAGAACCAACAGAGGTCACAAAGAGGCGTGCAGAAAAAGGTAGGAGAGGTACACAAAGAGGCGAGACAAGTACATAAAGAGGCAGGAGGGGTACAGAAAGAAGGAAAATAAGTGGAGAAAAAAGCATCAGCAGTGCTGAAAGAGGCGCAAAGGGTGCAGAAAGCAAGAGAAGTGAAGAAAAAAGCAACAGAGGTACAGTAAGGCAAGAGAGGTAAAGAAACACATGTAATGTGCAGAAAGAGGGAACAGGTGTGAGAAAGATGCCAGAGATGTGCAGAAAGAGAAAAGAAGGGTGTAAAAAGAGGCAAGAGGGGTACAGAAAGACGCAAGAGAGGTGCAGAAAAAAGCACAGGAAGTGCAGAAAGAGGCAAGAGAATTGCTGAAAGAAGCAACAAAGGTTTGGAAATAAGCAAGAGAAGTGCAGAAAGAGTCAAGTGAGGTACAAAAAGAGGCAAGAGAAGTGCAGAAAATGGCAAGAGAACAGCAGAAAGAGGGAAGAGGGATGTAAATATGGAAAAAGGGTACGGAATGAATCAAGAGAGGTGCAGAAAGAAGAAAGTGAGGTGCAGAAAGAAAAAGACAAGTACAGAAAGAGACAAGGGGGTGCAGAAAGAAGCAAGAGAGGTGCAGAAACAAGCACGGGAAGTGCAGAAAGAGGCAAGAGAAGTGCTGTAAGAAGCAACAGAGGTGTGGAAAGAAGTAAGAAAAGTGCAAAAGAGGCAAGTGAGGTACACAAAGAGGTAAGAGAAGTACAGAAAATGGCAAGAGAACAGCATAAAGAGGCAAGAGAGATGCAAATAGGCAAAGGGGGTACAGAATGGAGCAAGAGAGGTGCAGAAAGAGGCAATTGAAGTGCAGAAAGAGGCAAGTGAGGTACAGAAGGACTACACAATGAGTGATCTCTCCTGCGCTCCAATTATCTAAATTAAAGTATACTTGTAATCAGTTCTAGACTAAATAAGTTTTGTAAACACAAAGATTGTAACACAAGGTTCTTATAATGAACAATTTGACTATGACCAAAAAGTAATTCAGTCAAAATTGGACAGTAATCATTCCTCCGATTAATTTCCAAACAATCCTTATATCCAAATACAAAATAAATGTCCACAGCTTTGCAGTATTCTTCTTTATTCTTAAAGCTTGTGTTGATTGGTGTGTCACTTCAATACAGAAATTCTCACAGCCTACACGTGTTTCGTCTGACCCAATATGATGGTCTATGACTTCATCAGGGCTCAAAATTATAAGTAGCATTTATAGAAGATACTTCTCGTCTTCTTAGGCAAAGAAGACAAGAAGTATCTTCTATAAATGCTACTTATAATTTTGAGCCCTGATGAAGTCATAGACCATCATATTGGGTCAGACGAAACACGTGTAGGCTGTGAGAATTTCTGTATTGAAGTGACACACCAATCAACACACGCTTTAAGAATAAAGAAGAATACTGCAAAGCTGTGGACATTTATTTTGTATTTGGATATAAGGATTGTTTGGAAATTAATCGGAGGAATGATTACTGTCCAATTTTGACTGAATTACTTTTTGGTCATAGTCAAATTGTTCAATGTAAGAACCTTGTGTTACAATCTTTGTGTTTACAAAACTTATTTAGTCTAGAACTGATTACAAGTATACTTTAATTTAGATAATTGGAGCGCAGGAGAGATCACTCATTGTGTAGTTAATGTCCACACCTAGTGTGGTTTGTTGAGGGTAGTTGGTAACCACCCTCTTTCTCACCTGCAGCACCACTGAATTTCTGACTACTCACTTAACTCTGGTAACACATTGAGCGCCCTTATCGGCAAGGTTACCAACAGTGTATATAGAGGTACAGAAGGAAGCAAGAAAACTGCAGAAAGAGGCAAGAGAGTTGCAGAAACAGGCAAAAGGGGTGCAGAAAGAGTAAACGTGTGCAGAGGGAGGAGAGGTGCAGAAAGACAAAAGAGGTATAAAGAAATAGGCAAGAGGGATGCAGAAATTTGCAAAGTTGGTGTAGAAAGAAGCAAGAGTAGTGCAGAAAAAACCAACAAAGGTGCAGAAAGAGGCAAGAGGGGTGCAGAAAGAAGCAAGTGAGATACAGAAAGAGGCAAGAGAAGTGCAGAAAGAAGAGAGTGGGGATCAGAAAGAGGCAAGAGAAGAGAAGAAAGTGGCAAGTGAGATGCAGAAAGAGGCAAGCGAGGTATAGAAAGAGGCAAGATAAATGCAGAAAGAGGCAAGAGAAGTGCAGAAAGAGGTACTTGAGGTACAGAAATAGGCAAGAGAGGTACAGAAAGAGGCTCAAGAAGTGCAGAAAGAGGCAAGAGAAGTGAAGAAAGAGGCGATAGGGGTGCAGAAGGAAGAGTGTGAGGCAGAAAAAGAGACAAGAGAAGTAGAAAGAGGTAAGAGGTAAGAGAGGTAGAAAGGCAAGGGAAGTGCAGAAACTGGCAAGAGAAATGCACAAAGAGGCAAGCGAGGAGCAGAAAGAGGCAAGAGCGGTATAGAAAGAAGCAAGAGAAGTGCAGAAAGAGGCAAGTGAAGTACAGAAAGAGGCAAGAGTGGTACAGAAAGAGGCAAGAGTGGTGGTACAGAAAGAGGCAAGAGAGGTGCAGAAAGAGGCAAGAGATATGCAAAAAAAAGCAACAGAGGTGCAGAAAGAGGCAAGTGAGCTGCAGAAAGGGGCAAGAGAAGTTCAGAAAGGCAAGTCAAGTGCAACAAGAAGACAGTGAGGTGCAGAAAGATGGAAGAAAGGTGCAGAAAGAGGCAAGAGAGGCACAGAAAGAAGAGAGGTTTGTGCACCATTAGTACCAATTTAACACCCACATTTAGCAATAAGTAACACACGCCCATTCCAGCTTTGCAAAGAGCCTTTCAACACGCTGAAATATGTAAAGTTGCATTTTTGGGAACATTTTAGCCGTTTGAGCTAGAAACAAGGCTTCTTTGTTCAAATCTGCAGATTAGGCAGCAGATGGAATATTTGGCAAATGCGGAAAATGTTTATTTATGTGAAAATTGGTGCAGCCGAACAGTCACATAATTCCAGTGGCCCTGCTCATACCTCTGACTAGGTCCAGAAGTGTTCTTCAGTAGTGCCTTCTTTTTTTGTGTCTCATTGAGTTTATAGTTTAGCTTCTATGGAAACGAAGAAAACTAAACCTGAGGTTACCACTCCACAACACAGACTACAATACCACATAATTACTCTCCAAAACACATAATCCCACTCTCGACAATTCCTATACACTAAATACCACATACTTTCAATTCACATAGTTTCACTGCACATCATACCACATAATTCCACTATATAAAACGTACATCCACTGTACGTCAAAAAAAGTTAATAAAAAACTTTTACATTTACAATGCCAATAGCTCTAACTCTTGCAAATGCGAAATCTATTACATTGCAAATGCTTCTTTACTAGTAGTCGCGTTTGTAGAGAGTTGGAGAAAGGATGCAGGGCCTGCGACCAGCGCTCAGGAATTCCGCTGCGGTTACAGGAGGTACCAGGAGGGCCTTTTGAACCCCAAAGTCCCTCAGGAGTAAAGTGCACTTCATCGCCCATCCGGTAGCATGCCAGGAGGCGCGTTTGCAGAGTGGTGGAGAAAGGGAGCGTGGTCTCCGAATATGTCTTAGCAATCCCAGTGTGGGATTTACTGGAGGTAACAAGAGGGGTAGTTGGCCCCAAGGATATCCTTGGGGGCCAACTACTCCCCTATTACCTCCAATACGTCCCACACAGCAGATGTGCTAAATTCATATAGCAGGCCACGCCCCCTCTGCACACCACTCTGCAAACGTGCTCCCTGGCTCACTCTTGGATGGGGATACTGCTGGTGGTACTTAGGGGTCCACTAGCTCACCTCTTACCTCTAGTAAGCCCCACAGTTTGGGATTGCTGAGAAATCGACACAGGCCACACACCCTTTTACCACCACTCTGCAAACACTCCTCCTGGCATGCTCTTGGTTGGGGGATGAAGTCCCCTTTCCTCCTGAGGGTCCCTGGGGGCCAACTAGCCCTCCTGTTACCTCCAGTAAGCCCCATACAGCTGGTTTGCTGAGAGTGCTCAAAGGCCATGCCCCCTTTTTACACCAGTCTGCAAACGCGGCTCCTGGTGCACTGTTGCTCGAAGGACAAAGTCCACTTGTGTCCTGAGCACAAGAGGACCTCTTCACCCCACCAGCAGTGCACCAAGAGGCGCTTTTGCAGAGTGGTGCAGAAAATGGCAAGAGAACTCCAGAAAGTGGCAAGAGGGATGCAAAAAAGGGAAGAAGGGTGCATAAAGAAGCAAGAGAGGTGCAGAAAAAAGCTAGAAAAGTGCAGAAAGTGGCAAGTAAGGTATAGAAAGAAGCAAGTGCAGTGCAGAAAGAACCAACATAGGTACAAAAAGAGGCAAGAAGGGTGCAGAAAAGGGTAGGAGAGGTGCATAAAGAGGCAAGATAAGTACAGAAAGAGGCAGGAGGGATGCAGAAAGAAGGAGGAGAAGTGGAGAAAGAAGCAACAGAGGTGATGAAAGAGACCAAAAGGGGGCAAAAAGCAAGAGAAGTGCAGAAAGAAGCAACAGAGGTGCTGAAAGAGGCACAAAGGGTGCAGAAAGCAAGAGAAAAGCAGAAAGAAGCAACAGAGGTACACAAAGAGGCAAAACAGGTGCAGAAACAGGCAGAAAAGGTGCAGAAGGAGGGAGCAGGTGTAAAAAGAAGCAAGTGAGGTGCAGAAAGAGGGAAAACGAGTGCAGAAAGAGACATCAGGTATACAGAAAGAGACAACAGGGGTGCAGACATTTGCAAAAGAGGTGCAGAAAAATGCAAGAGCATTGCAGAAAGAACTAACAGAGGTGCAAAAAGAGGTAAGAGGGGTATAGAATGAGGTAGGAGAGATGCACAAATTGGCAAGAGAGTTAGAGAAAGAGGTAGGAGGGGTGCAGAAAGAAGGAAGAGAAGTGCAGAAAGAAGCAACATAGGTGCTGAAAGAGGAGCGAAGGGTGCAGAAAGAAGCAAGAGAAGTACAGAAAGAAGCAAAAGAAAAATTAGCAAGAGATGTGCAGAAACAGGCAGGAAGGGTGCAGAAAGAGGGAACAAGGATGTAAAAAGAGGCAAGAGAAGTGCTAAAAGAGGGAGAGGGGTGCAGAAAGCGGCAAGAGGGGTGCAGAAAGAGGCAAGTGAGGTGCAGAAAGGGGCAACAGAGGTGCATAGAGAAGCTTTAAAATTGCAGAAACAAGCAAGAGAAGTGCAGAAAGAGGCAAGAGAATAGCTGAAAGAACCAACATAGGTGTGGAATGAAGCAAGAGAAGTGCAAAAAGAGGCAAGAGAGGTGCAGAAAATGGCAAGAGAACAGCACAAAGAGGCAAAATGGATGCAAAAAGGGAAGAAGGGTGCAGAAAGAAGTAAGAGAGGTGCAGAAAGAAGCATGAGAAGTGCAGAAAGAAGCAAGAGAAGTACAGAAATAGGCAAGATGGGTGTAGAAAGAAGCAAGAGCAGTGTAGAAGGAACCAACAGAGGTACACAAAGAGGCAAGAGGGGTATAGAAAAAGGTAGGAGAGGTGCACAAAGAGGCAAGGCAAGTACAGAAAGAAGCATGAAGGATGCAGAAAGAAGGAAGAGAAGTGCAGAAAGAAGCAACAGAGGTGTTGAAAGAGGCACAAAGGGTGCAGAAAGCAAGAGAAGTACAGAAAGAAGCA
This sequence comes from Lissotriton vulgaris, assembly GCF_964263255.1. Classification (NCBI taxonomy): domain Eukaryota; kingdom Metazoa; phylum Chordata; class Amphibia; order Caudata; family Salamandridae; genus Lissotriton; species Lissotriton vulgaris. The sequence continues at coordinate 1,605,004,511 of NC_141695.1, read as the reverse complement.
CCAGAGGTACAGAAACTGGCAAGAGAGGTACATAAACAGGTAGGAAAGGTACAGAAAGAGGGAACAAGTGTGCAGAAAGACACAAGCGGGTGCAAAAAGAGAAAAGAGGGGTACAAAAAGAGGCAAGAGGGGTGCAGAAAGATGCAAGAGAGGTGCAGAAACAGGCAAGAGAAGTGCAGAAAGGCAAGAAAATTGCTGAAAGAAGCAACGGGGTGTGGAAAGAGGCAAGAGAGGTGCAGAACATGTCAAGAGAACAGAAGAAAGATTCAAGAGGGATGTAAAAAAGGGAAGAAGGGTACAGAAAGAAGCAAGAGAAGTGCAGAAAGAAGCAAGAGAAGTGCAGAAAGAGGCAAGTAAGGTGCAGAAAGAAGCAAGAGCAGTGCAGAAAGAACCAACAGAGGTACGAAAAGAAGAAAGAGGGGTGCAGAAAAAGGTAGGAGATGTGCACAAAGAGGCAATACAAGTACAGAAAGAGGCAAGAGGGGTGCACAAAGAAGGAAGAGAAGTACAGAAAGAAGCAACAGAGGAACAGAAAGAGGCAAGAGAGGTACAGAAACAGGCAGGAAAGGTGCAGAAAGTGGGAACAGGTGTGCAGAAAGACACAAGAGAGGTGCAGAAAGAGAAAAGAGGGGTGTAAAAAGAAGCAAGAGGGGTGCACAAAGACACAAGAGAGGTACAGAAAATAGCAAGAGAAGTACAGAAAGAGGCAAGAAAATTACTGAAAGAAGCAACAGAGGTGTGGAAAGAAGTAAGCGCAGTGCAGAAAGAGGCAAATGAGATGCAGAGAGAGGCAAGCGATGTGCAGAAAAGGGAAAGAGAACAGCAGAAAAAGGCAAAAGGGATGAAAAAGGGAAGAAGGGTGCAGAAAGAAGCAAGAAAGGTACAGAAAGAAATAAGAGAAGTGCAGAAAGAAGCAAGTGAGGTGCAGAAAGAGGAAAGATGAGTACAGAAAGAGACAACAGGAGTGCAGAAAGAGACAACAGGGGCGCAGTAGAAGCAAGAGAGGTGCAGAAAGAGGCAATAGAAGTACAGAAATAGGCAAGTGAGATGCAGAAGGAGGCAAGAGAACTGCAGAAAGATGTAATAGAAATGCGGAAACATACAAAAGGGGTGCAGAAAGAGTGAACATGTGTGTAGAGAGAGAAAAGAGAGGTGCAGAAAGAGCGAAGAGGGATACAGAAAGAGGCAAGAGGGATGCAGAAATTTGCAAAAGAGGTACAGAGAGTAGCAAGAGCAGTGCAGAAAGAACCAACAGAGTAACAGAAAGAGGCAAGAGGGGTTTAGAAACAGGTAGGAGAGGTGCACAAAGAGGCAAGAGGGGTACAGAAAGGCAAGAGGGGTAGAGAAAGAGGCAAGAGTGGTGCAGAAAGAAGGAAGAGAAGTGCATAAAGAAGGAACAGGGGTGCACAAAGAAGCAACAGAGTTGCAGGTAGAGTTAATAAAGGTGCAGAAAGAGGCAAAAGAGATGCAGTAAAAAAGCAAGTGAGGTGCATAAAGAGGCACGGGGAAGCTGAAAAAGGCAAGAGAGGTACAGAAAGAGGCAAGGAAAGTGCAGAAACAGACAAAGGAAATGTACAACGCGGCAAGAGAGGAGCAGAAAGAGGCAAGAGGTATAGAGGTATAGAAAGAAGAAAGACGTGCAGAAAGAGGCAAGTGAGGTACAGAAAGAGGCAAGAGTGGTTCAGAAAGAGGCAGGAGATCTGCAGAAAAAAGGAACAGAGGTGCAGAAAGAGGTAAGCGAAGTGCAGAAAGAAGACAGTGAGGTGCAGAAAGAGGAAGACAGGTGCAGAAAGATGCAAGAGAAATACAGAAAGAGGCAAGAGAGGCACAGAAAGAAGAGAGGTTTGTGCACCATTAGTACCAATCTAACACCCACATTTAGCAATAAGTAACACATGACCATTCCAGCTTTGCAAAGAGCCTTCCACCACGCTGTAATACGTGAAGCTGCATTTTTTAGAACAGTTGAGCCGTTTGAGCTAGAAACAAGGCTTTTTTGTTCAAATCTGCAGATTAGGCAGCAGATGATGGAATATTTGGCAAATTCAGAAAATTTAAAATTATGTGAAACCTGGTGCAGCCGAACAGTCACATAATTCTAGTGGCTCTGCTCATACCTCTGACTATGTCCAGAAGTACTCCTCGTTAGTTCCTTTTTTGTGTCTCATTGAGGTTATAGTTTAGCTTCTATGAAAACGAGGATGACTAAACCTGGGGTTACCACTCTACAACACAGACTACAGAACCACATAATAACTCTCCAAAACACATAATCCCACTCCACATAATTCCTATACACTAAATCCCACATAATTTCTATTCACATAATTTCACTGCACAACATACCACATAATTCCACTACACACAACATACATCCACTGTATGTCAAAAAACGTTAGTAAAAAACTTTTACATTTACAACACCAATAGCTCTAACCCTCGCAAATGCGAAACCTGTTACATTGCAGTAGTTGTGTTTGCAGAGTGGTGGAGAAAGGGTGCTGGGCCTGCGACTAGCGCTCAGGAATTCCGCTGCGGTTACAGGAGATACCTGGAGGGCTTCTTGGCTCCCAAAGTCCCTCAGGAGTAAAGTGGACTTCATCTCCTATCCCGTAGTATGCCAGGAGGCGCATTTGCAGAGTGGTGGCGAAAGGGGGCTTGGCCTCCGAAGATGTCTTAGCAATCCCACTGTGAGGGACTTACTGGAGGTAACAAGAGGGGTAGTTGGCCCCCAAGGACATCCTTGGGTGCCAACTATCCCTTCTATTACCTCCAGTAAGTTCCACACAGCAGATTTGCTAAATTCTCATAGCAGGCCACGCCCCCTCTGCCCACTACTCTGAAAACGCGCTCCCTGGCGCGTTCTTGGATGGGGATTGAAGTCCCCTTCGCTGCTGGGGGACCTTACGGGCCAACTAGCCTACCTCTTACCTCCAGTAAGCCCTACATCATGGGATTGCTGAGAGGTGATGACAGGCCTGCGCCCTTTCTCCACCACTCTGCAAACACACCTCCATGTGTGCTCTTGGTTGGGGGATGAAGTCCGCAAATGCAGGTCCTGGTGCACTGCTGCTCGGGGGACGAAGTCAACTTGTGTCCTGAGGTCCTCAGGACACAAGAGGACCTCTTCGCCCCACCAGCAGTGCGCCAAGAGGCACGTTTGCAGAATGGTATAAAAAGGGGCATGGCCTCGGACCACCTCTCAGCAATCCCACTAAGTGGGGCTTACTGGAGGTACCTGATGGACTAGTTGTGCCCCTTGGACCCTCAGGAATGAAGGGGACTGTATCCCCCAACTTAGAATGTACCAGGGGGCGCATTTGCAGAGTGGTGCAGGGAGGGGGCGGGACCTCCGGCAAGATGCCGGCTTTTCTTTAAAAAAATATTTTTATATGGGGTATGTGTTGCCCCCTTCTTTTAGTATATTTTGGGGTTGTGTACCCCATACCCCAGGGCCTGAGCATTTTTTATTTTTAAAACCAAAACGGGACGGGGGGCTTTCATTGCCTCCTTTCCCTGGGCCACTATTGGCCCCAGGGACCTCAACCCGGGGCCTGGCCAGCATTTTTTAATTTTTTATTTGGAAGGAGACCATGTCTCCCTCCTCCTGAGGCCAATAATGGTCCCTGAGAGCCCATCCCCCGGGGCATTGCCTCTTTTTTCTTCATATTTTATGAGTATGGTGGGGGGCAGCGTGGCCCCCCTTCCCTTGGCCACTTCTGGTCCGAAAACCCCATCCCAAGGGGCCTGGCCAGCCTGGATTTTTTGGGGGTAGGTGGCCTCGTGGTTCCCGTCCTAAGGCCAATTATGGCCCCGGGGACCCCAGCCCCCGGGGCCGGCCTTCCTTCTTGTTTTTCAAATAAATAAAATAAAGGGAGAGGGGCGGAGTGGCCCTCCTCCAGGGCGACTTCTGGCCCCGGGGACCCCTTCCCCCATGGCCGGCCCTCAAGGTGGGGACCTTGGGGGAAGCCCCAATGTCCCCACGGTCCTAGCCGGCTCCCAACCTTCTGCGGGAGCCAGCATTGCTTTCGGGCAAGGTGTTAGGTTTGAAATCCCCATTCCCGCAATGCACTTGTTTCATGCAATATTAGGTTAACAGTGCGTGGCTAAATAGACGACATTTGCATTCACATTATGCAACCCACTGAGTTATCCCCGTAATGTGTAGGCTTCAGTTAGCAAGTGTGACTCCATTTTGCATTTCGTAACCCGCCATTAGGCTGCTTAGACTCTGCCCGAATTATGGCTCACTGTCATGTTGCTTGCCTAAGCAGAACACTGGATTTCATTATTATTTTCTTTCTAGTCCAAGGCTGTTTTCTCGACTGGCTAATGAATAGGCCATTCTGCCCTTGCATGCCTATCTGAATGTGTAGCTTCTGCTCCCAGGTTAGGAGATGCTGAGACCCAGTACCATGGCCTTGAGGCAGTGATAACATGTACCCATCTGGCAGGTGTTAACTCATCCTACTGTGCCTCTTTGTTCATGTTCGTCCCAGGCCAGTATTTTTCCATTGTGGGCGTGGTAGGGGGGCTTCATGAGAGGAATGATTATCCACTGTAGACTGTTGTAGGCCAGTCCCTCGGCAGACATCTTAGGATGTAGATTATGATGAATTCCTCTGCAGAGTATTGCTAATAATCTAACTTCTTGTATTCTCTACTGTCTGAATGACTCTTCATTCTTGGGAAGGCATAGCAGGTGGTTGTAAGTAACCCGCGTGGCCCCTAAGGCCTATGTCCTTCAGTAGACACCCAAACAGGGACCCCACAAGGTGATTCACAGGGTCGGGGTACCCCACACGACCGAGCTTGGTTCTCACAGCTGCCCTGCCCGGCTGATCGGGCGTTTCCTCATCTTATGGTCACCGGCTGGGTTCCTGAGAAGGTGAAACCATGGAGTTGACCGTTTTGTCTGAAGAGTCGGCAGTGGAGAATAGTTTGACTCGACCTGAGTGCACCAGGTGAGTGATTTGATTTTTGGGAAATGGCGCCATTCTTGGACGGCACAAGCCTGCGGGATGTGTCTTAATACAGTCTCTTGACTGTCTTTTCTTGAACGGCACAAGCCGATGGGCTGTGTCTTGGTCTATCCTGGTTTGAACTTGGTGGGTTTGCGGACCCTTTTCAAAAGACACAGAGTGTTGGCAAACACTCTGCCAGACCAACTGGTAATTTGATTTCTTTTTCTCGTAAAAGGTCTGGGGCTAGAGCCTGTTTTCTCAAACTTGGTACAGTCTCCGGACTGCAGTGAGCGGTTTGCGGACCTTTTTTTTTTTTGTTCTTGAACAATTGTTCTCTTGTTTATTTTCTTTCTTTATTTTCATTGGTGTTATATTTGTCCGTTGGGGACAGCGTATGTGTCTTATATTAAGATGCCTTGTTTAAGTAAGTTCGGATGTATTGGATGTCGATGTTCTACTGATGCTCGATTGCAAGAGAGTCAGTCTGCGCCTCAGGTGGGTTCTCCAAATTTTGACGTGTACGTCGATCACGGTATTGGCCCTATTATGTTTAGTACGTTGTGGCATAAATATACGAGGGATAATGCTGCGTTACAGTGGCCACTTACAGTCTCGTTTGATTAACAGAAATTGAATTTCTTGCAGGATAAATTGTTCGCAAAAAAGAGCAGGCAGTCGATGTTTGATTCTCTAAGAGTATGGCAGAAAGAAGCAAAGCAGCGCCGTATGAGAGCAGACAAAAAGGCCCAAAGGAGACAGACACAAACTGTAAAACAGAAAGCAGTGGCCTATGAGAGGGAAAGGGTAGAGAAAGGTTTGGTATGTGCAGATAGAAAGTTCCGATTATAGACTGATATATTTTATGTTACTAGAGAGGAAGGTGATGATTTTTTTGAAGAACTATTGGATTCTCGTCCTCCTCCTCCTTATGACCCTGAACGGATATAACTAACAATCCGCCATCTAAATCTTCGGCCCCTAGTGCCGCTATCTCTAGTGTTTCCGTTTCTGGCACTATTGCTTCAGCCCTGGCCCCACTTGTTTCCCCTCTGCCCGTACCAGTCACCGGGACCGGAGCCGTAAACTCCCCTGTCCTGTCTATCAGTCTCGGTTCGACTGCTATGCCCCTTTTCACCCCTCCAACCCTGTTTCCCTATATGACGGTACCTGTCTCTACCTCTGCGCTTTCCCCCTTCGGATATGACCCCCCCCAAGTAAAGTGCACTACTACCCGTGAGGGTCTCAAGGCGCTAAGGGGTGGTGGAATTCTGCTACTGTTCGAAGAGCCAGGTCTTGAGGAGTCTTCTGAAGGTCAGTACTAGTCTCGGGTCTGCCGGAGGTGTAGGGGGAGGGTGTTCCATGTCTTGGCGGCGAGGTGGGAGAATGATTTGCCGCCGGCTGTCACTCCTCGGATGCGGGGGACAGTGGCGAGGGAGTGGTCACGGAGTGGAGCTAGTGGGCGGGGGTGTAGAAGCTGAGTAGCTTGTTGAGGTATGCTGGTCCGGTGTTGTGGAGTGCCTTGTGTGTGTGGGTGAAGAGCTTGAAGGTTATCCTTTTGTTGACTGGGAGCCAGTGCAGGTCTCTCAAGTGGGGTGTGAGGTGGCTGCGGTGAGGGATGTTGAGGATGAGGCGTGCAGAGGCGTTCTGGATGCGATGGAGCCGTTTCAGGAGTTTGGCTGAGATCCTGCGTAGAGGGCGTTTCCGTAGTCCAGTCTGCTGCTGACGGGAGCCTGGGTGACCGTCCTTCTTGTTTCGGTGGGGATCCACTTGTAGATCCTGCGGAGCATGAGGAGGGTGTTGAAGCAGGAGTAAGAGACGGCATTGACTTGTTTTATCATGGAGAGGGTGGAGTCGAGGATGACCCCTAGGTTGCGTGCGTGGTCTGTGAGCGTTGGAGCTGTTCCTAGTGCGGTCGGCTACCAAGAGTCGTCCCAGGCAGAGGGGGTGGATCCAAGGATGAGTACCTCCATCTTGTCCAAGTTCAGTTTCAGTTGGCTGTTTCTCATCCAGTCGGGGACGGCTTCATTCCCTCATGGAGGTTGGTTTTGGCCGTGTGGGGTCTTTGGTGAGGGAGAGGTTCAGCTGGGTGTCATCGGCGCAGGAGATGATATTGAGGTCCTGCAGTCGGGCGGTGCCATGTAGATGTTGAACAGCGTTGGGCTGAGGGATGAGCCCTGGGGTATGCCGCAGATGATCTTGGGGGCTTCGAAGCGGAAGGGGGAGAGGCGGACGCTCTGTGTTCTGCCGGCGAGGAAGGGGTGGTCCAGTCCAGGGCCTTCTTTTGCCTCCCGGAGTTTGTTGGTAGTGTGCGGTGGCAGACCGTGTCGAAGGTGGCTGACAGGTTCAGGAGGGTCGCGGTTTCTCCATTGTCTAGCAGGGTCCTGATGTCGGCAATGGCGGCCATGAGGGCAGTTTAGGTGCTGTGGTTGCTGCAGAGCCCAGACTGGGACGGGTCCAGTATGCTGTTCTCCTCGACGAATCTGGTCAGTTATTTGTTGACGGCCTTCTTGATGACCTTCGCCAGGAACGGGAGCAGGGAGATGGGTCCGAAGTTCTTGAGGTCCTTGGGGCCCGCCTTGGGTTTCTTGAGTAAGGCGTTGATCTCGGCGTGCTTCCAGCTTTCCGGGAAGGTAGCGGTCTCGAAGGACATGTTGATGGATTTCCAGGGATGGGGTGCAATGGTGGTGCTGGCTTTTTTGAAGATGTGGTGTGGGCATGGGTCTGATGGGGATCCGGAGTAGGCGGAGTTCCTGATCATGAGGGAGTCCTCGTCGTTGATGCTCGTTTTTAGGAACAGTGGATCTATACTTCCTGGAAGAGGAGTGAGGTCCTATCCCTAAAGAGTCTACTGCCAGACCCCCGGAAAAATCCCACTGCATATTATAAGTAACTGACGGAGGTGGCCTCCTCTAGAGTAATGACGTTAGCTGATATAGAGTTGTTTTTCGGTCTGCTGGTACTGGTGTTCATATGGAGGCAGGTACATACACAGGATCATGCATTGGAGTTGGGTGGCACATGGGATGAAATAAAGGCATGAGAAATGGAGCGTAAGCCCGGTGATAAGCCGAAAGCAGAGCTTCTAGGTTAACTGGGGTGTATTATCACTAACCATGGGCGTAGTTCGCGTAGAAGCGCTATGCATAGCTATGCAAAGTGCACTTCGCATACGCGAACTACGTAGTGCACTGTGCAAAATGCTGTTCGCACTGATTGCACAGTGCCGAATGCTTTTCCGCACTGTGCAATCAGTGAAAACCGCATCTTGCACAGTACAAGCGGTCATTTTCTGCCACTCGAGTAGATTTTTACTCTAGCAGCAGCTTTCTCAACGCGGACTGGTAGCTTCTCATCGTGAGCGGTCGCGAGCATACGTGACCACTCGCAATGAGAAACCTGACCTCCCCGCTTTTTGAATCTCGCTGGGAGGTTTATTTTCCACGCTTGCGATCGGCAACTTGATGTTGCTGATCGCGAACGAGGGGAAAGTCTCGCCGGGCTGTTATTTTGCTCGCTGGCGGTGGCCAACTTGAGGTTGAGGACTGCAAACAAGCAAAAAATGCCAGCTACGCTACGCGTTTTTGCACTGTGCTACGTGCAATCCGAATAGCGCGTAGTTGCGCAACTTACGCAAACTACGCGAGCTTAGCGTATTTACTAAACCCAGGCCTAATTATCACTTACATGCCCTCCCTCATCCCGCCAAAATGAGTGGATTGGGATAAATTGACTGCGTGTCGCCAGAAGAAGGATGAAAGTGTGTTGGATTTCTTTACTAGATTGAAAGGGGTGTTTCTGGATTTTAGTGGTCAGGACTTGTCACAGGAGGGTGGTGTTCGGTTGTTTGTTAACAGATTAGTCACTAATCTGCTTCCCGAGATTGCAGCAAGGTTGCAGGCTTCGGAAAGTACTTGGACGACATCATCCCCGTCCATGACTTTGAGTATAGCACAGTACTACGAGCATAGAAAAAATGAGGACATAGAGCATATGGAGAAAAAGTCAAAGGATTTGAAGATGAGGGTGTTGATGCAGCAGGTTGCGAGGAGAAGAGGCAGAGGTTCTGGTTTGGCTCAGCGATTACCCTGGTCCAATAGGGGTGGTGCTTCAAGTGCACCCCTTGGGCTTAACCAATGTGTGTATTGTAAGAAGGAGGGACATTGGCAGAATGAGTGTCCGGAGTTGTTGCAGAGAGGGGAGGCTCCAAGAGGTCAAGGGTTTAGAGGATGTGGAAGAGGAGGAGGAGGCTGAGGAGGGATGCAGTCAGAGGAGGCATCGTACAATAGGCAGAGAAGGAACTATTTTGATGACCCCCGAAGCCAACAGTACTTCCACGATGACTATGACATGGACGAGGTGACTGGGTTACCTTATAGCTAGGACAGCCAGGGACAGGGCGAGGGACCAGTTCCGGTCCCTATAGATAAGCGCAGATCTTACGTCGCTGCTGATTTACAGGCACCACAGAAAAATTTCTAGTTGACACAGGGGCTATGAATAGCTCTGTTTCCCATTCACTGGTCCGGCGGTAGCTCTGTCTGGCCAAAACAATGTTTTGGTTGGTTTCTCAGGTGTGCTGGTTGTTAGCCTAATTTCTAAACCCCTTGCTTTGACTATTGGTCCCTTCATGGTTGATTCACCATTTTATTGATGTCCAATTGTGGGGGGAAATTGTTGGGGTCTGATTTGCTAAAAAGGTTACATGCAACCATATTTTGTTCTCCTGATGGTGCACACATGACTATTGGACCGCAGGTGGCCTGGCCAAAACAATACTTTGCAAAAGATGCCCCCCTCCCTACAGAGTTCAAAGACGTGCCGCGCACATTGTGGGCTACAGGGGACATGGATGTGGGGTTGCTTCAGATCCCACCGGTCTCTATCCAGATAAAGGGCAATGCCAAATTGCCACGCATTCCCCAGTACAAGATCTCGCAGGCAGGAGAAAAAGCCTTATTACAAATAATTTAGGATTTGATTAAGTCTAGTGTGGTTGAAGAGACAAAGGCAAATTTGTGTAATAGCCCTATTCTTCCTATTCTTAAAAAGACACCCTTGGACTCTTCTGATACCCACCCTGACGTTTACTGTTTTGTGATAGACCTCAGAGAGGTCAATAAAATAGTGATTCCCCAGTACCCTGTGGTCCCAGACATTACCAAGATCCTGACAATGATTCCCCCATCCGCCAAATTCTTTTCTGTGATTGCCCTAAAAAATGTTTTCTTCAGCATACCGATCCACACAGATAGCTGCTAGCTGTTCGGTTTTGCAATAGCTGGTCGGAGCTTTAGATTTTGCCATGCTCCACAAGGATATACAGAAAGTCCTAGTATTTATAGCCAAGCTTTGAAGGCTCAATTGGACTCCTTGGAGCTTTCCCCCCGTAATGTGCTGTTGCAGTAAGGTGACAAACTCCTTGTGGCTTCAGGCACTGAAGATGGTTGCAGAGCAGCCACAGTTAAATTATTATTGCATTTGGCCCATCATGGACACAAGGTGTTGCTTTCTAAATTTCAATATTGTCGACAGGAGGTAACCTACTTAGGTCACCTACTGTCGAAGGAGGGTCACAGACTAATGCCTGAACACATAGCTGCTATTACTAACATGCCTGTTCCTAAGACCCAACGCGAGGTACACTCGTTTATTGGGATAACTTCGCATTGTCGGCATTGGATCCCTAACTACTCCTTACTAACAAAACCCCTTCTTTACCTGACCACCAAAGATGTGCATGTCAAGTCAAGTCAAGTCACAAAATTTGTATAGCGCACTACATACCCAGAGGGTTTCAAGGCGCTTAGGAAGGGGAGGAGGATTATTTGTCAAATATCCACGTTTTAAGCTGCTTTCTGAACGCTAGGTGATTCTGGGTGAGGCGAAGGTAAGCGGGGAGTGAGTTCCATGTTTTGGCAGCCAGGTAAGAAAAGGATCTGCCTCCCATGGTGGTCTTGTTGATGCGGGGTACAGTGGCGAAGGCTTGGCTGGAAGAGCAAAGTTGGCGGGAGGGGGTGTAGAAGGACAGTCGAGAGTTGAGGCAATCTGGACCGATGTCGTAGAGTGATTTGTGTGCGTGGGTAAGCAGTCGGAAAGTGATCCTCTTATTGACGGGTAGCCAGTGGAGGTCTTTAAGGTGACCAGAGATGTGTTCGTTGCGTGGGATGTCTAATATGAGCCTGGCTGAGGCGTTTTGGATTCGTTGTAGTTTCTTCTGGAGTTTAGCGGTGGTACCTGCGTAGAGGGTGTTTCCGTAGTCCAGTCGGCTCGTGACTAGAGCATGGGTGACTGTTTTCCTTGTTTCGGAGGGGATCCAGCGAAATGTTTTTCTGAGCATGCGAAGAATGTTAAAGCAGGAAGAGGATACGGCGCTGACTTGTCTGTTCATTGAGAGTGAAGAATCCAGGATGACGCCAAGGTTCCGTGCGTGGTCTGTCGGGATGGGTGCCTTTCCAAGGGCTTCCGGCCACCAGGAGTCGTCCCATGCAGAGGGGGATTTACCTAAGATGAGGACTTCTGTTTTGTCTGAGTTCAGTTTCAGACGGCTTTGTTTCATCCATTCGGCGACTTCTTTCATTCCTTCGTGTAGGTTAGTTTTGGCGGTGCTGGGGTCCTTGGTGAGAGATAGGATCAGTTGAGTGTCATCCGCGTAAGAGATGATGTTGAGGTTGTGTTGGCGGGCGATGGCCGCGAGGGGGCTCATGTATACGTTGAAGAGGGTGGGGCTGAGTGAGGATCCTTGTGGTACGCCGCAGATGATTTCAGAGGCCTCGGACTTGAATGGTGGGAGGCGGACTCTCTGGGTTCTTCCGGTGAGGAACGAGGTGATCCATTCCAATGCTTTTCCTTGGATTCCGATGTTTCTGAGGCGTTGTAAAAGGGTGCTGTGGCAGACTGTGTCGAAGGCTGCAGAGAGGTCGAGGAGGATGAGGGCGACTGTGTCTCCATTGTCCAGTAGAGTTCGAATGTCGTCTGTTGCTGCGATGAGGGCGGTCTCAGTGCTGTGTTTTGCTCGGAAGCCAGATTGTGAGGGGTCGAGTGATTTGTTGGCTTCGAGGAAGGCGGCGAGCTGGTTGTTGACAGCTTTCTCGATGACTTTGGCCGGGAATGGAAGAAGCGAGATGGGGCGGTAGTTTTTGAGTTCGGTGGGGTCTGCTGTTGGTTTTTTCAGAAGGGCGGTGAGTTCGGCGTGTTTCCAGTCTTCCGGGAAGGTGGCGGAGTTGAGGGAGCAGTTGATGACGTCTCGGAGGTGCGGTGCTATGACGGAGTCTGCTTTGTTGAAGATGTGGTGAGGGCATGGGTCTGTGGGGGAACCAGAGTGGATGGAATTCATCAGGCGGATGGTGTCTTCAGTGGAGATTGGGTTCCAGGCGTTAAGGGTGTTAACGGGGGGAAGATGGTCAGCAGATGGTGGGGTGGGTTGGCTTCCGGGTTGGTTGTCAAAGCTGTTGTGGATGTCAGCAATCTTGTTGTGGAAAAAAGAGGCTAGGGAATCGCAGAGGGATTGAGAGGGGGTGATGTCGTTGGAGTTGGCCGAGGGGTTGGAAAATTCCTTGACGATGTTGAAAAGTTCCTTGCTGTTGTGGGCGTTGTTGTCAAGTCGATCCTTGAATGCTGTTTTCTTGGCTTTTCGGATCAGTTGGTGGTGAGTACGGATGGCGCTTTTGAAGGCGTCTTTGTTGTTGGTGGATGGGTCTTTTTTCCAGGCCTTTTCAAGGGAGCGGCACAGTTTCTTGGAATTCTTGAGGTCATCGTTGAACCATGAGGCCTTCTTGTTGCCAAGTTTGTGTTGACGTTTTTTCAGTGGTGCTAAGGTGTCGGCGGTGTTGGATAACCAAAGGGTGAGGTTGGAGGCGGCTTCGTTGGCATTAGAAGAGAGGGCTGGGGAGGTTTGAAGGAGCGATGTGGAAATCTGCTCCGTGGTGATTTTGTTCCAGTTTCTCTGTAGAGTTGGTTGGAGGTGGATGATGGGTTTCGGCTTGTTGTAGGTGAAGTGAACGCAGCTGTGGTCAGTCCAGAGGAGATCCGTAGTGTGGCTGAAGGAGACATGGTTGCTGGAGGTGAAGATGGGGTCGAGTGTGTGACCTGCGATGTGGGTGGGGGAAGTGACCAGTTGTTTAAGTCCGAGGTTGGTGAGGTTGTCCAAGAGGGTGGCGGTGTTGCGGTCGTTGATCTTTTCAAGGTGGAAGTTGAGGTCTCCTAGAAGGATGTAGTCTTTGGAGGGAAGCGCGTGAGGGGTGATGAAGTCCGTGATGTCTTCACTGAATTTTGCGCGGGGTCCTGGTGGTCTGTAGAGGAGGGTGCCTCTGAGTGTGGTCTTGGGGTCGATGTGGATCTGGAATTGAAGGTGTTCAGAGTTGGCGAGGTTGACGTCAGAGCTGGTTGAGATGCGGATTGATTTCTTATGGACGATAGCGATTCCACCTCCTGTATGGTCGGTGCGGTCCTTGCGTGTGATCTTATAGTCATCAGGGATAGCGATGGCGATGTCGGGGGCGGAGGAAGCGTTCATCCATGTTTCCGTTAGGAAGGCGACGTCAGGAGAGATGGTGTCTAGAAGGTTCCAAAGGTCAATGGCGTGCCTGTGGACCGAGCGGGTGTTGAGAAGGATGCATTCTAGGTGGTTGGGGTCGGGAATCTGTGATGTGGTCGTGGCGGAGAAGTTGTCGGTGCCGATAAATTTGCAGGAGAGGCAGGAGAACGGTCCATGGGTGCGTCCAGGAGCGGCTTGGACGCAGTTGGGGGCGCGGCCGGGGTTAAGGGCTAGGAGGGTGGCGGCATCGTAGGTAATGCGGGAGGGCTGGGCAGCGCGAGGGGCAGGGGGTATGGCGCTGGGCGCGGTCCAGGCGCGGACGGGCGTAGACAGGCTTACCTTTGGCGCACCTTCGGCGCGGATTGGGCGCGATCGCTGCGCGTGAACGCTGCGCGCAGGAACAACTGTCATATATGGATAGTGGAGGGGGAGGGGCGAGGGCTGTTCAGCTGGGAGGCGGGGCGGGCTCACGAGGACGCAGACCTCGGACCACAATCAAAATAAACAAAATGGCAGCGGGGGGAGGGTAGAGCACAGCGCCGGCGGTAAACGCGCACTGAAGTGCAATTGGTATCAGCAAACAGGCTTTACAATGCAAAGCGAGGCGAAGCAGCGCACAGTGCCTACAGTAAACACAAGCTAAAACAATGCTGTGCAAATGAAATTACAAGTGAGGCGAAGCAGCGCCCAGCGCACTACGGCAAATGAAATTACAAGTGAGGCGAAGCAGCGCCCAGCGCACTACGATCAGGACAGACTTAGCTGGGATTCCACAGAGATGCAGCACAACGCAGGACTCGCCAGGGAGGCTGGGGAGCGACCTCTCAGCAACAAGCACTGAGGGGATCACAGCGCTTCCAGGAATAGGAGCGCTGTAAATACAGAGTGGGAGGGCTGTTCAGCTGGGAGGCGGGGCGGGCTCACGAGGACGCAGACCTCGGACCACAATCAAAATAAACAAAATGGCAGCGGGGGGGAGGGTAGAGCACAGCGCCGGCGGTAAACGCGCACTGAAGTGCAATTGGTATCAGCAAACAGGCTTTACAATGCAAAGCGAGGCGAAGCAGCGCACAGTGCCTACAGTAAACACAAGCTAAAACAATGCTGTGCAAATGAAATTACAAGTGAGGCGAAGCAGCGCCCAGCGCACTACGGCAAATGAAATTACAAGTGAGGCGAAGCAGCGCCCAGCGCACTACGATCAGGACAGACTTAGCTGGGATTCCACAGAGATGCAGCACAACGCAGGACTCGCCAGGGAGGCTGGGGAGCGACCTCTCAGCAACAAGCACTGAGGGGATCACAGCGCTTCCAGGAATAGGAGCGCTGTAAATACAGAGTGGGAGGGCTGTTCAGCTGGGAGGCGGGGCGGGCTCACGAGGACGCAGACCTCGAACCACAATCAAAATAAACAAAATGGCAGCGGGGGGGAGGGTAGAGCACAGCGCCGGCGGTAAACGCGCACTGAAGTGCAATTGGTATCAGCAAACAGGCTTTACAATGCAAAGCGAGGCGAAGCAGCGCACAGTGCCTACAGTAAACACAAGCTAAAACAATGCTGTGCAAATGAAATTACAAGTGAGGCGAAGCAGCGCCCAGCGCACTACGGCAAATGAAATTACAAGTGAGGCGAAGCAGCGCCCAGCGCACTACGATCAGGACAGACTTAGCTGGGATTCCACAGAGATGCAGCACAACGCAGGACTCGCCAGGGAGGCTGGGGAGCGACCTCTCAGCAACAAGCACTGAGGGGATCACAGCGCTTCCAGGAATAGGAGCGCTGTAAATACAGAGTGGGAGGGCTGTTCAGCTGGGAGGCGGGGCAGGCTCACGAGGACGCAGACCTCGGACCACAATCAAAATAAACAAAATGGCAGCGGGGGGGAGGGTAGAGCACAGCGCCGGCGGTAAACGCGCACTGAAGTGCAATTGGTATCAGCAAACAGGCTTTACAATGCAAAGCGAGGCGAAGCAGCGCACAGTGCCTACAGTAAACACAAGCTAAAACAATGCTGTGCAAATGAAATTACAAGTGAGGCGAAGCAGCGCCCAGCGCACTACGGCAAATGAAATTACAAGTGAGGCGAAGCAGCGCCCAGCGCACTACGATCAGGACAGACTTAGCTGGGATTCCACAGAGATGCAGCACAACGCAGGACTCGCCAGGGAGGCTGAACCCCTGCCTTAGATACCTGCATTCCAGCAAGCTTTTGAGCAATTAAAGGTTGCGCTTTGCTCTGCTCCTGTGCTTGGTACTCTTGATTACCAGACGCCTTTTGTTCTCTATGTGCATGAGGCGGACGGTTGCGCGCTTTTTGTTCTAACACAGGGTTTCTGTGATAAGTAGAGACCCTGCACCTACTTCTCTGCCATGCTTTATAATCTCGCCAGAGCTCTCCCGAGCTGCGGCAGTTTCTATCAGGCAATTGGCAGTGTTCGTCCTTGATACTGACCTCACGGTAATGGTACCTCATGCTGTGGTTACGCTTGTGAACAAGACAAAGACACAGCACCTTACTAGTGCACGTCTTAATGGATATGAGCTGACTTTGTTTGCTCCACATATTACTATCAAACGATGTGCCACTCTGAACCCAGCCACGTTACTACCCCTCCCTTCGGAAGAAAAGGACAATGATGTCCATGATTGTTTATTTCGGACTGAGGTACAAACAAAAGGATGGGTAGAACTGACTGATGTTCCCTTATCTGACTCCCCAAGGGGAAATATATGTCGATGGCTCTTGTTTTAAGCTACCAGATGGCACCACCACTGCAGCCTATGCAATTACAACATTACACACTGTAGTTGAGGCATCCCATATCCCATACCAATCTGCCCAAGCTGCATAATTGGATGCTCTCCTCAGCGTTTGTGAGTTGAGTGAGGGACTAGCTGTTAATATCTACATCGACAGCCAGACCTTTGGGGTGGCCCACAATTTTGGGTGCCTCTGGGTGGAGAGAGGGTTCTTAGCTTTGCACGGACTGCGAATACAGAACGCCCATTGATACACAGATTGCTGTCCACATTGACACTTCCTGATAAGTTGGCAATAGTAAAATGTAGCGCTCATAAAGCCTTCACAGATGATGCTGGGAGGGGGAATGCTTTTGCGGACCAGACAGCCAAGGAGACAGCTCGATCAAAGATGAAAAAGATGTTTGTGGCAGGTCCCGCTAAGTGGGTCCCAGACAATAGAATGTTCGAGGACACATAGGAAAATGTCAGGGAAAATCCGGCTGAGGCAACTCTAGATGAATTGGCAATGTGGGAGGAGAGAACAGGTCGTTTCGACGAGGATGGGTGTTGGACTGATTTGTCAGGAAAACGGCGATGGTTACTGCCTACGTGCTGTCTGCTGGCCCATGGCCCAGCAAATATTAGTGTCAAAGGAATATGCAAGCTACTAGACCCAGTATGGCAGAATGATAATATCGCTAAGGTAGCCACACACCTAGTGAAGTATTGGATCATTTATTTGAAGCATAATCCTGGAAAAGGTACTCCTACACCCACTGGTAACTTTGCACCCTTTCGAGGTTCTCCAGATGGATTTAATCCATGCCTCTCACATGAAGCGGGTGCCCCTTCTGCTCCCGTATTACAACTGGGTCAACAACTGCATTGCTGATCAGGAGTGTGATCGGGTGCCACGCTTTGTTACCTTCTCTGACACCTGATTGAGGTGTGCACAGATGGACGAAGAGAGTGACACAGCCCTGTTTGAGGCGATCCCCCTGGAAATAAGGGCTGCCTCAGATCACTCTGTTTCCAATACCACCGACTCTGAGTCGCAATGCCCACCTGATTCTGAGTTTCTTCCCCTTTTTGTTGATTAAAGAGTGCCTGGAGACACTAAATACAATTTGAGGCCCCTAAAGAAGGACCGAGCACCAGCCGAGTAGTCTAGGAGTTAGGGAAGGACTTGAGCTTAGGGCGCAGGTGTTGTGCCTAAGGTGCAGACAAGAGGGGATAACTCTGGTGCACTGCCCTGGACTGCATACTTGAGGGTACTTGCCAAGGGGGGAGGACGCCCTATCATGATAGAAGAGGATTTGTTTTTTCATCAAGGGCTGCGGTTGCGCAGCTCCCCCGTGGGAGTGCTTCATAGCACAGTCGTTGATGAACAATGGGAGCATACTGGCGAGGCTCTAAATGAATGCTGGGTGACATTTGCCCCTCTGGTGCTGTTGTTGCAATAGTGGCTCTAGCCTGTGAATGTTTCTTTTCCCTTGTGACACATATAAGTCGCCCTTGAAGTTTTCTAAAAATGTATCCCTTTGGTCATCCTATCCCAGATGAGGAGCAGCCCTTTGCAGCTCTGCGTCCCACTTTCAGATGGGCCTGTTTGGTCCTCATTGTCCACTAAGAGTAAGATAGTGTTTGTTGCAATAATTTTCTCTGCTGGTTGTATTTAGGGTGCTGTTCTTCTTAGAAGAGAAATATCCTGTGCATAATTGGATAAGTACTACGCCAACACCTCCTGAACATATTTTTGGTAACTTGGCGTCTCACAAAGAGGAACACCGCAAGTCCTACAAAGATAATGTTTTTATTCAAATGTTGCACCAAACCCATGTTGTTTATAATACAACAACATGTTGGGTGTGTGTTGTTACCTAATGTCACACATCGAAGTGAGAACTTGCTGCCTATGACCTTATCTTATGATCATAGTTGTGAGGGATGGTTCACTTTACTTAGTTGATCCGCCCCTTCTCACAAGTTGACACCCTGGACAAAAGAAGTACTGGTTCCCGTTCTTTGACAATGAATGTGTACTCCCACCATAGGTCAAATAAAGTTCTGATCCCCTTGCACTCTTGTGATCAAAGATTTTAAGGATAATCTATCTTGGGTTGGCGCTGCGTCTGACACACGGTGCCTAGCCGTGCCTTAAACATATGAGAAGAGTATGTGTGAAGGGAGGGTAACCCTCTCACGAAGACGTGCGCACTATTACACTGGAAACTACTAAGTTTCTTTTCTTCTTTGTCGTCAAATTATTCAATAATTAATCCATGAGATTTTTCACAGTTCATGTGATATTTATTGCATGAGAATATTTATTTCTTTTTGTATTTCATAAGAAAATTTTCTTCTGTATTTACAGTCTTTGCAATTTATCCATTGCCCAATGCATTTCGGGTCGAAAGAAATGACCCTTCCTCAGGGACCTGAAAATAACACAATACAGGACCTTAGCAAACACAATATGTGAAAACATCTGATATATACATGCTGAGGCATGTCCTTCTTATTTTTTTATTTGAAAACTGTGTTTTCCAATGATATTCCTTTATTTCTCAGTGACATAATTTTCTGTTTTGTTTTGGATTTTTTTTGTGCTTTCGTAAAGTTTTTTTTAAATGTGTTCTTGTCTATGGTAACAAACATGGCAACTGGGACAAGAGGAATTTGAAAAATTAGCATGCATGATTTGTTTTGCAGCATTATGAATCGCTGTAACACACTGCTCACCAGCACTTATACCAATTCTACCGTCCATGCAATACATGGCCATTCTTGAAAACTCTGGAGCCATATCTGTTATAGTAGAGTGCACCTCTGAAGGAACTTTCTGGAGAGGTATTGCTGCTGCTGTCACTAATGTAGATGGTCCACCAGCTTCCCTCTTGTAGATCGCCAGTTGAAGGCATTTTCTATGATAGGTTTTAAGATAGACGTCATCTCACATGAATATTTTTTGTTCATCCCTCTAGAGAGGACCTTGTCATACATTGTGCATTGCACTAGTTTTGCAGCAGTTTTTGATGCCCCATGAGTTTGGATAACAATGGATAGTTTGATGTTTGTTTGGTAGTTATGTTGTATTCGTAAGTTCAAATGTTGAAAGTTATTTTTTGAAACTGCTGTTTTTTAGAAATTTGATGTTAAAATAAGTTTAAACCGATGTGTTACTAAACAGCTAGACTCAAACTTTGTGTAAAATATGTCTATATATCTGTTTTGCACTTTAACATATGTGTGCGAGATGTCATTTGAGATGTTATCAGTGATGTCGCTGACCATGTCATAAGTGATGTAATATGTGAGGTCATAAGCAGTGCATTGCGGACGCGCAAGTTATAGTAAGCTCAGCTATCTGTAACTGCTGAATTTCATTGGATTTGTACGAGTGAAACTTGAGCCTAACTATAACGTCTCTGTAACCTTTGTTTTTTTCAGTGAATTTAAATAAACATATATATACACACACACACATATATATAAACACACACACACACACATATATATAAACATATTACCTACTGGCGGTCGCCAGTAGGTATATATAGTTAGGATTTTTTCCCTATGGGATTTCTGAAAATTCTATGTCTAATAACTTTGGCGTTTGTGGACGGAATTGGCTGAAATTTTCAGGAAAATGGCACATTTTGTTTCTGAGCAGCCCCTGAAAATTTGGGGGGGGTTCGGCAAGGGGGGGCCGAGAAAAAAGGGGGGTCCCAAAACGCGTTTTTCCCATGTTAATTTCCATAGGGCGGTTGGCCTCACTTTTAGCCCGAACGGCTGAATGGATTTGCTCGAAACTTGGCAAAATTGTAGGGACTGTTAGCCCGATGTGCCTTTGCTAGGTCTCAATATATGTGCTCCAGAGGATTTTGAGAAATTAACGTTCAAAATAAGATATATATCTGTAACAGCGCTCCGGGTAGCGCTCCGGTTCGCGTACTTTTCGCGTAACGGAACTTTGCGATGCGAAGCTGATTGGCTCTTCGGTGTCTGTCAACATTCTAAACAGTCCGGAGCGGCCGCCATCTTGTCTCTCGTTAGGATCGAGAGACAAGAGGAGGCCAAAACAAAGGGGGAAATTACCATAAGGGGGCATAGTAGATCCTCCTTGACCCCCTAGGTTTTATGTGGAGGTTTTAAAAGGGCCCAGCAGGGCAAAAAAAAAGAAATTTTTTTTTTTGCGTGGTGAGCGCCTAGTACGCGAACCGGAAAGCGTTCTGGGCAGCGTACTATAAGGATAAAAGAATGATAGACTTTTCTAATACTGTATGTTAATTGCTTGTTGTTTTTGTTGATTTTTTTTGTTTTCTTTATTTTTAAAGTATTTTTTTTTATTTTGATTGTGTTTCATAATTCATTAAACTTTCTAACATTTCATTGTCAGAAATTTCAAAATTGTCATTGAATATATTTTGTATTCTATGAGGGTGTAACATGTCCTCATTTTTAAGCAGGTTATCCACTGCTTCCACACATTGTAGTAGTTCCAGGTCCCTACTTTGATCCATAAATTCATTTTGATTTTCATCAATGTTTCCTTGGCTGCTCTCTTGCAGTACAATTTTAAATTGAACTTGCTGCTCGCCTTCCATTTTGCCTGAAATTTGGATTAAAAATATATATATTAGTAGAGATAGGGCACTGTTGGGATTAATTTTAGATAGGCAGTTTTTATCAGTAAATTTATCTTTTGGCAGTGTATAGTATCAGAGTGGAAATAGGACTATAAAAAAGTGTATGTGATTTAACCAAGAGAAGCCTAACTCCATCCATAACTATAACAGAGAAGTCTATCTAAATCCATAACTACTACAGAGGGATAGTATATATCTATCAGAAAAAGTCTACCATATTAAGTTATAGTGCACAATATACTTCAGTTTTAAAAATAACAACTTACCTTCACAAACAAGTTGAAGTGTTTAGTAGCTATTCAAATGTAATGTACAACAAGAAGTAGCAGTCAAAATGGCTGTGTTTTCTTCTCTTCCTTTATATATATTCAG
Source organism: Lissotriton vulgaris (assembly GCF_964263255.1). Classification (NCBI taxonomy): domain Eukaryota; kingdom Metazoa; phylum Chordata; class Amphibia; order Caudata; family Salamandridae; genus Lissotriton; species Lissotriton vulgaris. The sequence goes on along the minus strand of NC_141695.1, from coordinate 1,604,983,250 downwards.
GTATATAACCAATCAAATGTCAGGTAATAAAAGTAGAAAATGAAAGTAACATTTTCATTGGTTGTCAATTCCAACACTTCAGATGTGTTTTGTGAAGTAATTTACCTCACGGTATTTAGAGAGGTCTACAGGCTTAATGGCTAAATGGAATTTCAATCAAATTTGTGAAAATGAAAGGGATTGTTATGTAGTATGAGCTAATCTATATTTGGTGAGAGTGTCTCCAGTCGTTTTTCTGTGAATTACTTTCCCACCTTTTTTTTCTGGACCGCTTCCCGGGAAGCGGTCCGGTCCGCGAACCAGGAGCGTAACGGGAGTCCACCATTTTGTGTTTCGGTCGAATTAAGATACAAGATGGAGGGCAAATAATGTTCAGAATGGGTAGAAGGGGGCACGGTACAAGTATCTTGACCCCCTAGGTTTTCTGAGGGTGGCTGAGGAGGACCAAATGTGCGGGGAAAACATTTTTTTTTTAGAAATTTTGCGCGGTTAGCTTCCAGTTCGCGTACCGGGTAGCGCTCTTTGAGCGTAGTTTGTTGAAAATTAGAGAAAAAAGTTAGAGAAAAATAATAATTGTGAGTTATCAGATGTAGGGTAGCTCTGAGAAGAGCTTTTGGGTTTATGGTACATTTTGGTACTTATAAGTACGTACCAATGCACAGTCTTAAATTCAAAATGAAAATTCTGTTGCCCTCATCTGAGAAGTGAACTCCATCTCCTCTGTAGATATCTTGCATGTAGTAACGCAAGTTATTGTTGTACAAGGAGCCCATTCCATGGTCTCTCATGTAAGCTGAAACAGATTTGTTTACATGCTTCCTCGCTTTCTCAATTTGTGGACAAAATTGGTTGGACCACCTCCATTTCTGTCTTTGGCATATATTGGAATATACCAAGGCAGTTTGAGGAAAAAGTGCCATTAATTGCTCAAAGGTGTCCTTTAAAAGCATTTCCAGACCTACCCCAGTCAAAGTGCCCAAATCATTACCTCCACAGTGCACTATTAACAGGTCAGGTTTTGGCAAATGCATAAAGGTTTTCACCAATGGTATCAATTGGTGACATTTTAATCCTCTTTGGCCCAACCACTTAATTTCCACATCTTGTAAATTGAGGTTAGGTACATTTCTGTTCTCAGCATACCTTTGAGCCCAGTAGATGTAACTATGTCGAACAATCCAGACATTAAACATGGTGAGAGAAGGTTGGGCTGCAGTCAGATGAAGTGTGGTAATGAAAGGGCAGTTGAAACAGTAGGAGTTTGTAAAGAAAAAAAACTGTGGATTTCCAGTGCTAATGATTCATTAGCAGTGATTGGTGCATTTCCATTTCTGAAAACAGAAAGTTAGGGTGCATGGATGTGTTCTTTGAAAGATGTAATTTGAATGGTCAAGGAAGAAACATTTAATGAAAGATTGCACTGGATACGCAGGTGCACTGAGAGTTCAGAGTTCAATTGAAACATTGTTGTGTGAACTTGCAAACATGAGAGGTCTTTCAGGAGGTGGTTGCTAAGCAAAAAAGGCAGAGAGGGCAGAGGGGGGAAGTGTTTTGATTTGAAAAAAAGTGAGGGAAGAGTTATGATTGGCTAATATGAGAGATATGTGTAATGAATATCAGCATTTCTGTGCTTTCTATAGCTGCAGCCTCTGGAGTGCATCCTCTTGGTTCTGCTGAAGACAATTTGGAGTATTTCTGAGACTGTTTTGAAACTCAAAAAGTATTTGCTAAGGTGAGAAAAGATTTATTTAATTTAGATAGAGAATAGTATGATTTAAGGAGAAAATGATGAAGAAAGCTGTGTTTTTAAAATGTGGCTTTGTCTCAAGTGATATACAAATAGATTTTGTTTCTTTGAGAAATTGTAATTGCATATTCGGTGTAGCATTCTGGCATGCAGTAACACAAGTTATTGTTGTACATGGAGCCCATTCCATGGTCTCTCATGTAAGCTGAAACAGATATGTTGTGTTTAAAAACGATTTTTGAAAACAATTACATTTCTGGATATGTACTGCTAGAGCTTCATAGGTTGTTTGGGTCATATTTATAAGGCATTTGAGTGTCTATGATGTTATTTTTCCCTTTTTAAATGGAAAGCGTTCTTCATGGGGCAAGTTTCTTGTAAATACGCTCCCACCTGTGCTTGGCAAATTTAGATTTTGATTATGGGAGTTACATAGCCATGTTAAAAATGTCCCAAAAATGGTGCAAGGGCATTCAAAAAAACGCTTTCATGTGTCTCAAGGACATTTTCAGTCATTTCCTCTTGAATGTAGGTATACAATTGATTTATCAGCATCAAGATACTGTTTGTTTAAAATATATATCTTTAGGACTGTGTAGGGGACGTAGAGAAGCAGAGGCTTCTGTAAATGTCAAAGTTGTTGAAAAACTGTTTGTTCTTGAACCTTTTCCCTTGTCTTTTCTAATTTTTAAATACATGTTTTAATATTTTTGAAATGTTTGTTCTCTCTTTTACAGATTGAAAGTATGAAAAAAGAATTGAAAAAGTTTACAAGAATTATAAGGTAAATGTTTTCTACTCTTTTTACCCGCAATCCACTGCTGATGATGTCACTGACCATGTCATGAATGATGTAATAAGTGGACATGACTTACTTCATTGGTAGGCCTTCACATGTATTAAAGCATACACTGCTGCACTTCTGCGTACTGTTTCATATGCTGGACTACATCTGCACTATGAGATACCTAAGCAAAGGCAACACAGGTGATGTGATTGTGAAATGAGCAAAAGAATCTCCACATTTTTCAATTACATTACTTGTGTTTTCTAAGTTTACGAATGACATTGTGCAGATGAAGTTTAGGTCTGTCTATGGACACAGAAGAGGTCTGGCCGTTGTTCAAGAGTGAAGTGGACATGTTTTACTTCAATGGTAGGCCTTCACATGTATTATCTCCTCTGTATTCTTCCACAAGCATAAATTTGATATGCAACCCTGAGTAGGCCTCATCTTAAACAAACTTTTGGAGAGGACACACCTTATCGTCATCCTGAATCAATCATTTAATCTATCACATTTAACATCTATTAGTTCTACTGCTTCATTTCTTTAATCCTTACTTTCCTGCGTTTGCTACTTCCCTCATTCCTTTCTCTATTACTTAATTATTCTACTCCTTCAGTATTTTTCTCAGTCCTTCTCTTCTCATACTTCTTCATTCTTATTTACTCATTCTGTCTCTATTAATGTTACTGTTTCTGAATGATCTCAAAACATTTTTTAAAACAAGAACAGTAAGTATAAGGGTAGGAAACAGACAGTTATGTTACAAGAAAGACAGCTATAGGAAGTAAACAAAAGATACTGTTACTCGCAATCCACTGCTGATGATGTCACTGACCATGTCAAGAATGATGTAATATGTGACATGATCAGCAGTGGATTAGCTGTCTTTCTTGTAACATAACTGTCTGTTTCCTTCCCTTATACTTACTGTTCTTTTTTTTAAAAAAAATGTTTGGGTCGCTCCCGGTTCGCGTACCGGAGTGCGAACCAGGAGCGAACTAAAAGAAATAGAGATTGGCAGAGTTTCAAAAATTCTACCAATTTTTTTTATAATGGGGAGGTAGTTCTGAAAAGAACTTTTTTTTTGGTTTTTGTTGTTTTAAATTTTTTTTATTATTTTTCTGAACATTTTTTTTATTTTTTTTGTATTTTCTGAACATTTTGATATTTTTTTGTTTTTTTTGGGGGAGGGGGGAAACAAAAATGATTCATTGAAAAGGGCTCAACAGGAGCAACGAAAAAAAGAAGAATTCAGCAGTGGATTGCGGGTGCGCGATATATAGTTAGTGCAACTAACTATATATGGAATTTCAATGGTTTTGTGTGAGTAAAATAAGGTTTTGTAAATGCGAATTCCTAACTATATATGGTCTATAACCTATGGTTTTTTCAGTGAATTTTCAAGGTTTTGTAAATGCTAATTCCTAACTATATATGGTCTATCACCTATGGTTTTTTCAGTGAATATATATATATATATATATATATATATATATATATATATATATATATATATATATATATATATATATATATATATATATATATATATATATATATATATATATATATATATATATATATATATATATATATATATGCAGCAAAAACTCGAACCGACAACTCCAGCAATCCCCCCTCAAAAAGGACTCCACCAGAGAAGGAAACGAGAGCCGACCCAAGCTTAAGGTGAATATTTTATTCGGTTTTTTTTTCGCCACCAGCATAACGTTTCGGCCTACCCAGAGGCCTTGGTCACATGACGCTAAGTAGGGAGCAGTTTATTTTTAAAGTGCAAGTGCGCGTCTCCATGTTACATGATTGGTAGTTGTAAACCAGCTTAACTAGACATGGAAAAAATACTGGGTAAATGTTATACAACGCAATAATTTATACAACATTGAATACCTTAATCCATGATAAGACTTTGACATAATAATACATGTTTTCTTACAGATTGCATAGCGGCATGATATAGCAAAATGCAATGCTAATTATAAACATAAGTAAAAAGATGCTCGATAATATTGTGTCATTATTAAAAAACACCCTCATTTTATCAAAAGTCTATTGAAATTGATTGATTCTTTAAGCTCAAATCCGATAAACGAGGCTTTAGGATGATAAGACCCAAGTGGGTAAAATCAATATCCTGTGAGGAATGTATCCCCAGAATTTCCAAAGGCAGGTTGCCAGTAAAGTGCAATGTGTAAATTTTTGGAATAAATCCAGAACAGTAGGGTTTCTTTGCAGATATAACCCAAGTGGGTAAAATCAACATCATAGAAAACATCCACGAACCTCCCTGGATAAACTACCAATAAAGTGCAATCATATAGTGTAACATTAGTGAACAAGAAAAAGTGCTGTAACCTGTGCAAACAAAACATACAAAAGAACCAATTCTTTTCTTTTCAACAAACACTATTAAAATCCAAAGTGACATGTTTGCTGAGCCCACTGAACTGTACATAGGATCAAAAAGAGAGCATGTACCTTTCCCTTACTCCCCACACCGGGATAGTTATAAACACATCAATTACCCCAATGAGATGGAAAGTGGCGGAACCACTGGTCTAAGCCAGAGAGAAATATAATCAAAGCAGCATTAAATGGGAGACTACAAACACGTATAGAAGTCCACACTTGTGTTAAGGCCTGAGGGGAACTTACAGTCCAGGTCAATTATGTACCTGGTCTTAAGATCGCCTAACAGTTCCCTCCCCTGCGAAGGGGTGGAACCGCGTCGATTACGAAGTACCTCACCAACTGGCTTTGATTATCATGATGATCCTTGAAGTGACGTGCAACTGGGTACGTGGAGTCACTGGTGTTAGTGGACCTTATGTGCTGGAGTATCCGCTTGTGAACCTGCAGCTTAGTGCTTCCCAAATAGCGCAGGCCACAAGGACACTCCAGCACATAAACCGCGAACTATGTCTTGCATGTGAGCTGTTTTTGGATCACCCGGGGAACATTAGAAAAAGGTGTACTGTATTCTGTTCTACTCACCCCGTGTTTGCAAGCCTTGCACATAGAACATTTTCTGAAACCTTTGCTGGCTTGAAGCCAAGAGGTATTAATTAATACTTCCTGGCTAGATTTTACCAACGCATCACTTAATGAGCGTGCCTTTCTACATGAGATTTCAGGTCTAGATGGCATGAGGTTGCCAATCACCGGATCATTGCAGACCAAGTTCCAATTTTTTGTGAGAATTTTACGGAGAGCCTGGTACTGCCGATTATATTTCAGAACAAGTCTGACCGGTTGTTTGGCACTTTCAGGTTCTGCTGGTTGGGATTTTTTATGCAGCAGAACCTCGTTTCTCAGAATAGCATTAGCCTTCCGAATTGCTGTATCTATGACAGTCCCAGTGTAGCATCTAGCTAAAAACCGTGCTTTGCTGTCCTCCTGTTCTATATATATATACACACCCACCCGACATTGTTGGTTTGAATCCATGCAGGACCAAGGCCCAACTCCTCCGAAACTTTCCATAAATAAACTAGTGAAAAAGAAGCACTTTTTTGGGAAAATGTTGTAGAGATTTGTCAAACGATGCCAACGTTATTAGCAACATTAAAAAGGCATTTCTTATAGAAATGCTGACCTAACTAACTACACAGTGGCGACTGCCCCTGATTGGACAGATATATGTATGTATATATATATATATATATATATATATATATATATATATATATATATATATATATATATATATATATATATATATATATATATATTGTCCAAAGCAAACGTCCCTTTCTGGAGGAGGAGCGGCCGGCCAGCTGGTGCAGGTGACGAGTCAAGGACTAGACTCGTAAATAATTTCCAAGCAATTTCAAAAAGACACCGCACTCTTCTCGGATGTTTTCAAGCTTATTTAATCAATCTCAAGTAAAACTACGCGTTTCGAACAAAAGACTGTTCTTGATGCTTCTCCGGGCTGAATGTCAGACCCTTGTTCAATAAGGTTTTTTCATTGGTTGTTAAAGTGTAATTGGATAGGTTTATAATTAGATCAGGACCTGGATCATTTTTCTTTTTGTTTTTAGTTGTTACTTTTTTGACAGAGTGCAATTGCGCAATGGATATCTTGGAGTGTTTGGCTCTTCTGGTTTTGCGCTTGGGTTTGGGTTCGAAAATTGGCCTCTTCCTCGTCCTCTCTGTCTTCCTCTTCCACTTCCTCTCCATTGTGTTTTTGGAGTTTGTTGATCGTAATATAACATTTCCATTTCCTCTAAAAAAGAAAACCTTTTTTGGGCGGATGTTTTTTCTCTCCCTCTTTGTTCTCCTTCACTAGCGTCAGATTCAGTTTTGCTTGCACCCGGTGTTATTCCCGTTGGTTTGGGTTTGTTGGTTCCCTGTTGTTTTAGAGCATCAAGGCCCCGATGTAGGTAAAAGGGATTTTCCGATTTCAAAATACCGAGGCGGGCCGAATCGGTATTCTGAAATCGGAAAACGACATGTAGGAAAAAAACAGCGAAATAATACCGATTCGGTAGGCATCGGTATTGTGAATCGCTACGTACCGAATCGGCACGGACCGAATCGGAAAGTACCGAATCGGCTACCACCGATTCGGAAATAGCCGAATCGGTAAAATCCGATTCGGCAATTACCGAATCGGAGGTCTGAAAACACACCCATGGCCAAAAAGCCCATAGGAATGCATTGAACAAACCGATTCGGTAAAATCTGAATCGGTAAAATCCGAATCGGTAAAATCCGATTCGGTAAAATCCGATACAGCCAATGAGGTGGATCCCCCCTCCCCCACCCAAGCAGGGAGTGGCAACCCTGGCAGGTGCAGCTAATTAAGAACATTCTGGAGAGCCTGCCTGAGCTGAACACTCACAGTGAGCAGCAGTGGGAGCAGGAGGCAGAGAACTGTTGAGAGCAAGATGGCAAACACCACTGAGAGCCAGAAGGCTGGCCAGAAGAGAAAGCCAAAGTTCAGTAGCATGGAGCTGCAGGTGTTGGTGGAGGAGGTGGTGAGGGTGCACAGGCAGCTATTCGGGAGGCTGTCCCTCACTGTGCCGGACAGCACTAAGAGGAGGCTCTGGAGTGAGATATCAGAAAAGGTCAACGCTGTAGGTGTCACCCCCAGGTCCCTTGATGACCTTAAAAAACGCTTCTACGATATCCGCAGCCTGACCAAACGAAAGATGGCTGAGATCCAGAGGCAAGCTGGAGGGACAGGTGGAGGCAGGAACCCGGCGCCACCCCTCACTGACCTGGAGGAACTGGTGTCCAGCACCATCGAGCGGGAGTGCATGACAAGAATCGAGACCCTGGACAGCTCAGCCAGAGCTACAGCTACAGGTAAGAAGCCTGCGCATCATGACACACCCCACCAGACAGCTCCCCTTTAGACACAATGCACAGCCAAACCCCAGCCCAGTACTGTAACCAACATACAAGAGAAAAGCATCATGGTATATGTAGTCAGCAGAAGGTAGCAAAATATGGCAGTGCAGAATCACAAGATAGGAAACAGTGGAACACATTCAAAGGAGATGCAAGGACATGTGCAATGCTTTAATTGTACTGACTGCAATACATCGGCACTCAATTTACTAATGCTTCTTTATACCTAGGGGCACCATCAGGCGGAGGACCACAGGCATCAGAGGCACCAGCACCAACTACCAGTGCAGTCGCAGGGCCTAGCACGAGTCAGGCTGCCGAGGAGGAGGAGGACAACACCATTGGGCTGGGTATTGATGGAGACCTGGCAATTGACTATGACTTACTACACTCCCCACAAATGTCAGGCACACCCCCCTTGCAGTTCTCCCCAGAGAACTCTCCTACAAGGGCCCACCCTGCACCTACACCACCTCCTGCCACGATTATGGCTGTGGCTCCAGTAAACCCTATCCTGGGAGCAGGGGGTCAGGCCCCCGCCACCACCACACCCACACCAGTGGCACCCCAGGCCACACAGCAGGGCGGCAGCAGCAGTACCCGGAGGCGTGCCATTCCCAGCACTGCAGCGCCGGCACCGGAGGGCAGTGTCTTCCAGGGCCTTGAAGGGAGCATGGTGAAAATCCAAAGGCAGCAGGCGAAGTCCATCATGGCCTGCCAGCGCCAGCTCCGCCAGCATAACCTGCAGATGGGCGAGATGGTGAAAGGTTTCAAGGCGTTTGTAGACACTAACATAGAGGTAGCTGCAGGTCTTGGCAGGCTGACCACAGCCATAACACAGTTATGCGGCAGACTTGAGGAGCATGAGCTGTCGCGCAGGCGGGATGCCCGCGTGCAAAACCGCTCCATTAGCCGCCTTGCTGCTGCAACGGCGCAACTGTGTCGGCGCGGTGCCAATATGGAGGCAAGTTTAACCCAAAACACCGCCGAGATAACCAGGGGAATGGCCCGCATCACTACAGCAATGGAGGCTATGATAATCTCAAACACTGCCGCCAATCCAGCCCTGGACCTGGGGGATGCTGGGGACAGCAGCAGCCGCAGGAGCCCGGCCAGCGCTGCGTCAGAGCTGCGCAGGAGCACCAGGCGCTCCGCAGAAGCCGCAGGACATTCTGAGGGGGGTGAGGGACACCCCAGTGGGGCTGCCAAGCGCTCCAAGAAGTAGGCTTGCCAGGGCGGGTGAGGCAACCCGGACCTTAGACTTTTGTTTTCTTAGCTTTTACATTTTATTTTGTTGCACATCAGTGCAGTAACGGTGTTGCAACAGTATTAAAATTTGCTTTTTCCCACAACCATTTACCTGTCTGTGCATCTGTACTCACTCAGAAATAGTTTTCTGTAATCTCCTCACGTCTGTATCTGCCATCACTTGGCGTACACACCCCAGCTGGCTGTGTTAGTGGCACAGCATCGTCGTCGTCATGGTCCTCGTAGTCAGACAACTCCACCTCAGTGCCCTTCTTCACCGCAAGGTTGTGTAACATTGCACAGACAGCTATGATCTTGCAGCAGGTGATGGGGGTATACTGCCTTGCACCTCCACTCTTGTGCAGGCATCTGAATCTACTTTTCCAGATGCCAAAGGTCCGTTCGACGACATTCCTTGTGCTTTTGTGGGCCCGGTTATACCTCCTTTGGCTGGGTGTGGAGGGGTTGAGGTAGGGGGTGAGTATGAAAGAGCGGAGGGCATATGCACTGTCGCCTGGAAGGAAAAGGGGTAACATTACACACATGCATACATGTATTACACCTAGCTACTTTGTGTTATGGGGGTCTGATGATGTGTCTCACCTAGGAGGTATCCTTCACCAAATTCGCCAGCCATCAGCCGTGCATAGATGCCGCTCTGTTGAAAAATGTAGGAGTCGTGGGTACTCCCTGGGAATTTTGCTACCAGGTCTGTGATGGTGCACTTCGCATTGCAGATCACCTGCACGTTGATGGTGTGCGTAGACTTCCGATTGCGGTATATGTATTCTGTGTCAGCTGGGGGGCAAATTGGAATGTGCGTGCCATCTATGCAGCCAATGATTTGGGGAAATTGTGCCATCTGGTAGAAGTCAGCTTTAGTTTGTAGCAGTTCTGCGTGGGTTGCAGGGAAAGAGATGTATTGGTCCATCCTGTGTATCATGGCGTCAAGGAATGTGTGGAAGAACCTTGACAGGCTGCTCTGGGTCACCCCTCCTACCGCTGCAACTCCACTTTGATAGCTGCCAGACGCAAGCAGGTGTAGGCTGCATAGCACCTGGACGTGTGCTGGGATGGTGTGTGCCCTTGGGGTGGGGTGGTCCAACAATGGTTTGAGGTCCCTGATGAGCTCAAGAATGGTGTCAGAGTCCAGCCTGTATCTCTGTAGGATCTCTGCCTCTGTGAGCATGAACAGGGTTATCCTCTGTCTGTAGACCTGTTCTTCTCTTTGCCATTCCCTCTGTCCTTCCTGCTGTAGCCGTAGCCGCCTCGCAATGACATAAAAAGCTGCCATCCTGCAAGTTGCAATGCATTTTGGGGCTGTTTTTATGGGTTGGAGTTGGTTACCACCTGATTGTAATCCATGGTAAATACCGAGTGAATACTACCGATTTTGAGCCGAAATCGGTGTTTCTGTGCTTCCCTACATCTCCCCATCTGTCCGAATCGGGGACTTTCCCGATCGGTGATTCTACCGAATCTGTAGGTTCTCCGATTCGGCTTATGTCCGAATCGGTGTCTCTACCGATTCGGTACATGGACCGATTCGGCTTATTTCCGAATCGGTGTCACTACCGATTCGGTACATGGACCGATTCGGATATTTTCCGATTCGGTGTCACTACCGAATCGGTACATGGACCGAATCGGTATTTTCATCCGATTCGGTGTGTTACCGAATCGTTACATATCCGATTTTCGGTATGTACGTATCGGATTATTATCCATTCGGTACTCATTCCGAATCGGTTTTCGGTCCGATTTAGACTTTTTTCTTTGCCCTACATCTCGATGGCAGTATACCGATCGGTAAGGGCCCAAAATCGGTATTTTCGGCCGTTACCGATCGGTAACGGCCTCCCTACATCGGGCCCCTAATCTCTTAGCAAACGTGAATATTGCGCCATTCGCATAATCATATTGATCCCTTCTGAATTTGCGCTGTTTTCTTTCTTCTATCTCTATCTTCTAGCTCCCAGACCAAAGCATAAGCCACTGACTTTGGGATATAGCACTTAGCTATCACCCCAGCATATGTATATAATCATACATAACGATGTAAGTAGGTATACATACCAAATTTACATCATGTAAATTAGAAGAATTTAATTCTTCTAATCTCAGAGGCACTAAGTCCAATAACAACCAACCCACAAAATGTCATAAACATATGGCTTACAAATTTGGAACAGGAAACTGACATTGGTTATAATATATATATTATATATATATAATATATATATATATATATATATATATAATATATATATATATATATATATATATATATATATATATATATATATATATATATATATATATATATATATATATATATATATATATATATATATATATATATATATATATATATATATATATATATATATATATATATATATATATATATATATATATATAGCTTGGAAAAAAAAAAAAAAAATATATATATATATATATATATATATATATATATATATATATATATATATATATATATATATATATATATATATATATATATATATATATATATATATATATATATATATATATATATATATATATATATATATATATATATATATATATATATATATATATATATATATATATATACCCATAGGATATATACATACACACAAACAACAAGGCGCCAGTTTGAATCCATACAGGAATCAAATCAGCTTTGACCAATTTAAAGATTTTGATCCAACAGTAGCAACTGCTAAACTAACTGGAAGATAGGACTCTGTAGTCTAGGCACCTTTTATTCTTTACTTAATTTGATAATAAATACAAATTCTCTTCTTCACACTATACCAAAACAAAAAGTACAATAATTGTTTCCATCTATTTTGTGGTGTATTTCAACATGATGTTTGTGAGCCACCAAGAGATTGACCACATCAAAAACTAATCAAAACAACTTCTCCTAGGACAGAAAACAACAGAGCGCTGCTCATCAAAGATACCACCTTCCCCCCACCAATTCCGAATCTCGTAACTAAACAGAAATCCACTACAGTGTATAATAACCTGGTTATCCCTGTCCTGCTGGATGCAATCATCACAAAGCGCATCAGGTCCCCAACGTAGCTGCCAATCCACACCAATTGTCCTACCTTACAGATACACATTTGTGACCAGCGTCCAACCCATTCTCAGTTGGGCCCACCTACTCCATAAAGATGTGCTTTTCGAGGCCTCCATTGACCACCTTCACGCAGTAGTTATATAGGCTTTGAATGAGAGCCTGAAGCAAAACAGCCAGGGGGGTATGTTACCTTTAATTCACACGCACTAAATCTGGAATCATTATATTGCAGGAGTTACGTTATGAGTTTGGCGTCATGGCACCTTACCCCTTAAGGCCGTCACAAGTAGCTGGACGACCTCTGCTAATAAGTCTTGCCTAAGGACGCTGTTGATGTCTTTAGTGACAGGATCATTACAGAATTAAAAATACTCAATAAGAGGGTACTTGGGAAGAAAAAACAATGTGATTTTAACAATGTGCAATATACTAAACTTGTTAAAAAAATCCAGGGTAACAACCAGGTGGTAGTGAAGAGTGCGGACAAGGGGGGTAACACGGTGTTGTGGGCCAAAAATGATTATGTGTCTGAGGCAGCCCGCCAATTAGGTGACCCCCTTTGTTACTCTAAAACGTCCAAATTTGTGATGCTTAATAGCCACGAGAAAACCAGAAAAGACATAAATAGCTGGTATCGACGTGGCTTACTTACTAAAGATGAAACAAAATTTCTCAATGTTTCACATCCCATCACACCTTTGTTTTATCTTTTACCCAAGATTCACAAGTGCACTGTCCCAGTCCCTGGTCGCCCTATTATTTCAGCTCAAGGCAGTATGAATGAAAATATATCGAAATATGTGGATTTTTTCTTACAGCCCCATATGATTTCTCTCCCTTCTTTTGTTAAAGACACCACTGATTTTTTGGTTAAGATTAGTAACATCACGTGGGGTTCTGATTTATGTTTCCTGGTGATGGATATTGAGGCACTTTACACCAGCATCAATCATTCACAGGCTCTGGAAGCGGTGCAATATTTCTTGGATTCCCGAGAGGCTACTATGAGAGATCACAACCTCATGTTACTTGATATGATCCGTATCTGCCTCTTTAACAACTATTTCCAATTTGACAAGGATTTTTACCATCAGGAACGCGGGGTGGCCATGGGTTCATGCTTCTCCCCCAGCTACTCGTGTCTCCATGTGGGCTGATGGGAGAGGCATGTTCTAGGGGTCACTCACGCTCATTGGCTTCCTCACCTTGTTCATTATTGGAGATTCATCGACGATATTTTTATCGTCTGGAAGGGATCACAAGAACAAGCAGCTGTATTTGTTAATGAGATCAATGTGAACAATAGGAACATAAAGTTCACAGCTAATATTACATCTGATTCTGCTGAATTTCTGGATGTCCTGGTTTACATTGAGCATAACACTGTTCAGACCAAACTACACAGGAAAAGTACTGCGGGCAATTCCATCTTGCATGCCCGCAGTACCCATCCCCCACATACCATAAACAGCATTCCTTTGGGAGAATTTATACGTATCAAACGCATTTGCAGTAACCCGGATACCACCCAACAGTGCCTATTGGAGTCTAGGAATAGATTCTTTCTACCTGGTTATAATCGAGCCGTATTAGATCGGGCGTTAACAAAGGCATCAGCACGCCTCGTGAGGCACTTTTAACTCCAAAAATTAAAAACATCTCTGATTTGGTTAATTCGGGTCCTGCTAGATTTATCACTACTTACTGCTCCCAGACCCCTAAACTCAGTAAGATCATCAGGTCTGAGTGGCCGATAGTACTAACGGATGTGATTTTGGGTCCTTTTCTGCCGAAATCACCGGCTATCACTTTCAGGAGGGCTCCTTCAATGAAGGATTCTTTAGATAGAACCCAGCCTGAACTTTTGCCTAAAACCACCTGGCTTAATAAACCCGGTTTCTACAGATGTACTTCGTGCCGTGCCTGCACTTTGGCGGTCAACGCCACGCATTATACATCTGCTTTCAATGAGAGAGCTATTCCGATAAAGGAACATCTGACATGTCGCAGTGATTATGTAGTTTACCAGCTTACCTGCACATGTTCTCTCAGTACCAAGTTGCAAGCAAACCAACGAATTCTGCAACACATCCGAGCCATAGTCAACTCAGACATGAATTACCCTGTGGCTCTCCATTTTAAAGCTGTCCACGACAAAAAATTGAAAGATCTGAAATATACATTGTTGTGTTCTGTGGCTAACCCAGGCAGGGGTGGTGATCGTGAGAAACTCTTACGACAAAAAGAAGCATTTTTTATTTTATTGCTAGATACCAGATCTCCCAATGGATTGAATGATTTTGATGAATTACACCATTTTATGTGACCTATGTTTCTTTCTTTAACCATCAGCAATGAAGTTCTGTTCCCTTTTTGATTATGACATATGCAGGTATATACACTAGTGCCATTTGTGATATGAATTTTTCTTAGATGACCATCAATTACTGTTTTATGGTACAAATAGTAGTGCTTTTTCACCTATTTCTTTGCAGGTCTCCATTTGAGCTTCTTTACAGCTAGTTATTTTCCATGTATTTTACATTCAAATATATGGTTTGTGGTAGCATTTGCACTTTAGCTTTCAAGCTGTCTTGAGACAGTGATTTTTGAATCAGGCCTATGAATTCGAACCTATAGAACTTCCTCTTCTTGCACTTGCAATCGATTTTTACTTTTGTAATATGTTCTCTCTTATGAAATTTTGAGAGATTATATAGATGGAATAGTCATCTTGGGGTTTTTCTATTATAAATACTGGGGTGGTTTTGATATTCTTTCCACTATGTCAAATATCTTTTGAATCTGTTTGTCTACATAATTTTGACATTTGGCCTTTTTTAATTGTATTTGAGCACTATGCTTTGATTTCTGTGTCTGTGAACTCAAATTATTTACAACCAAGTAATTATAGTCGATTGATTGCTCAGTTAATGCTTGTCTGCTTTATTGTAAACCCTTGCGTTCTGTTTCTTTAGGCGCTTGGGCTTTTAATGACCATTTAATGCACCGCCTACTCCTGACGCGTCATGTGACCAAGCTCCGTTCGCGGAGCGAAACGCGTCAGGGAGGGCACTTGCTCTTGCACTTTTGCTTTAATAAATTTGCACTGCTGGCACCTTACTTGGAGTGATGGCTTGTTGATCTAACAACAGTTATTTTTGTGGAGTGGAGGTCTGCGCCCATTGCTGCCGCTTCGTCAAGCGGTTGGGATCTTGCTTCTTCATATATATATATATATATATATATATATTGATTACCAATCCGATTCCCTTTGATGAAAGGAAGGCACTGACTCCGTGACTTTTACTCAAGAAAAGGTTTTTAATCCGACATGCTGCACAGACGCGTTTCGGCGGAAGCCTCCGCCTTGCTCACATAACATATATATATCCAGAAATAGATCCCACACGGTAAAGAAGGAATATCCAGGCCAGCTTTGCAGTTTTAACGAGCTTTAATGTTTAGCTCCTACCCAACGCGTTTCGAGGTACAACCTCTTGATCACGATATATATATACCCATAGGATATATACATACACACAAACAACAAGGCGCCAGTTTGAATCCATACAGGAATCAAATCAGCTTTGACCAATTTAAAGACTGATAAACATCAGAGATTTTGATCCAACAGTAGCAACTGCTAAACTAACTGGAAGATAGGACTCTGTAGTCTAGGCACCTTTTATTCTTTACTTAATTTGATAATAAATACAAATTCTCTTCTTTACACTATACCAAAACAAAAAGTACAATCATTGTTTCCATCTATTTTGTGGTGTATTTCAACATGATGTTTGTGAGCCACCAACAGATTGACCACATCAAAAACTAATCAAAACAACTTCTCCTAGGACAGAAAACAACAGAGCGCTGCTCATCAAAGATACCACCTTCCCCCCACCAATTCCGAATCTCATAACTAAACAGAAATCCACTACAGTGTATGATAACCTGGTTATCCCTGTCCTGCTGGATCCAATCATCACAAAGCGCATCAGGTCCCCAACGTAGCTGCCAATCCACACCAATTGTCCTACCTTACAGATACACATTTGTGACCAGCGTCCAGCCCATTCTCAGTTGGGCCCACCACTCCATAAAGATGTGCTTTTCGAGGCCTCCATTGACCACCTTCACGCAGTAGTTATATAGGCTTTGAATGAGAGCCTGAAGCAAAACAGCCAGGGGGGTATCTTACCTTTAATTCACACGCAATAAATCTGGAATCATTATATTGCAGGAGTTACGTTGTGAGTTTGGCGTCATGGCACCTTACCCCTTAAGGCCGTCACAAGTAGCTGGACGACCTCTGCTAATAAGTCTTGCCGAAGGACGCTGTTGATGTCTTTAGTGACAGGATCATTACAGAATTAAAAATACTCAATAAGAGGGTACTTGGGAAGAAAAAACAATGTGATTTTAACAATGTGCAATATACTAAACTTGTTAAAAAAATCCAGGGTAACAACCAGGTGGTAGTGAAGAGTGCGGACAAGGGGGGTAACACGGTGTTGTGGGCCAAAAATGATTATGTGTCTGAGGCAGCCCGCCAATTAGGTGACCCCCTTTGTTACTCTAAAACGTCCAAATTTGTGATGCTTAATAGCCACGAGAAAACCAGAAAAGACATAAATAGCTGGTATCGACGTGGCTTACTCACTAAAGATGAAACAAAATTTCTCAATGTTTCACATCTCATCACACCTTTGTTTTATCTTTTACCCAAGATTCACAAGTGCACTGTCCCAGTCCCTGGTCGCCCTATTATTTCAGCTCAAGGCAGTATGAATGAAAATATATCGAAATATGTGGATTTTTTCTTACAGCCCCATATGATTTCTCTCCCTTCTTTTGTTAAAGACACCACTGATTTTTTGGTTAAGATTAGTAACATCACGTGGGGTTCTGATTTATGTTTCCTGGTGATAGATATTGAGGCACTTTACACCAGCATCAATCATTCACAGGCTCTGGAAGCGGTGCAATATTTCTTGGATTCCCGAGAGGCTACTATGAGAGATCACAACCTCATGTTACTTGATATGATCCGTATCTGCCTCTTTAACAACTATTTCCAATTTGACAAGGATTTTTACCATCAGGAACGCGGGGTGGCCATGGGTTCATGCTTCTCCCCCAGCTACTCATGTCTCCATGTGGGCTGGTGGGAGAGGCATGTTCTAGGGGTCACTCACGCTCATTGGCTTCCTCACCTTGTTCATTATTGGAGATTCATCAACGATATTTTTATCGTCTGGAAGGGATCACAAGAACAAGCAGCTGTATTTATTAATGAGATCAATGTGAACAATAGGAACATAAAGTTCACAGCTAATATTACATCTGATTCTGCTGAATTTCTGGATGTCCTGGTTTACATTGAGCATAACACTATTCAGACCAAACTACACAGGAAAAGTACTGCGGGCAATTCCATCTTGCATGCCCGCAGTACCCATCCCCCACATACCATAAACAGCATTCCTTTGGGAGAATTTATACGTATCAAACGCATTTGCAGTAACCCGGATACCACCCAACAGTGCCTATTGGAGTCTAGGGATAGATTCCTTCGACCTGGTTATAATCGAGCCGTATTAGATCGGGCGTTAACAATGGCATCAGCACGTCCTCGTGAGGCACTTTTAACTCCAAAAATTAAAAACATCTCTGATTTGGTTAATTCGGGTCCTGCTAGATTTATCACTACTTACTGCTCCCAGACCCCTAAACTCAGTAAGATCATCAGGTCTGAGTGGCCGATAGTACTAACGGATGTGATTTTGGGTCCTTTTCTGCCGAAATCACCGGCTATCACTTTCAGGAGGGCTCCTTCAATGAAGGATTCTTTAGATAGAACCCAGCCTGAACTTTTGCCTAAAACCACCTGGCTTAATAAACCCGGTTTCTACAGATGTACTTCGTGCCGTGCCTGCACTTTTGCGGTCAACGCCACGCATTATACATCTGCTTTCAATGAGAGAGCTATTCCGATAAAGGAACATCTGACATGTCGCAGTGATTATGTAGTTTACCAGCTTACCTGCACATGTTCTCTCTCTTACATAGGCAGTACCAAGTTGCAAGCGAACCAACGAATTCTGCAACACATCCGAGCCATAGTCAACTCAGACATGAATTACCCTGTGGCTCTCCATTTTAAAGCTGTCCACGACAAAAAATTGAAAGATCTCAAATATACATTGTTGTGTTCTGTGGCTAACTCAGGCAGGGGTGGTGATTGTGAGAAACTCTTACGACAAAAAGAAGCATTTTTTATTTTATTGCTAGATACCAGATCTCCCAATGGATTGAATGCTTTTGATGAATTACACCATTTTTTGTGACCTATGTTTCTTTCTTTAACCATCAGCAATGAGGTTCTGTTCCCTTTTTGATTATGACATATGCAGGTATATACACTAGTGCCATTTGTGATATGAATTTTTCTTAGATGACCATCAATTACTGTTTTATGGTACAAATAGTAGTGCTTTTTCACCTATTTCTTTGCAGGTCTCCATTTGAGCTTCTTTACCGCTAGTTATTTTCCATGTATTTTACATTCAAATATATGGTTTGTTGTAGCATTTGCACTTTAGCTTTCAAGCAGTCTTGAGACAGTGATTTTTGAATCAGGCCTATGAATTCGAACCTATAGCACTTCCTCTTCTTGCACTTGCAATCGATTTTTACTTTTGTAATATGTTCTCTCTTATGAAATTTTGAGAGATTATATAGATGGAATAGTCATCTTGGGGTTTTTCTATTATAAATACTGTGGTGGTTTTGATATTCTTTCCACTATGTCAAATATCTTTTGAATCTGTTTCTCTACATGATTTTGACATTTGGCCTTTTTTAATTGTATTTGAGCACTATGCTTTGATTTCTGTCTCTGTGAACTCAAATTATTTACAACCAAGTAATTATAGTCGATTGATTGCTCAGTTAATGCTTGTCTGCTTTATTGTAAACCCTTGCGTTCTGTTTCTTTAGGCGCTTGGGCTTTTAATGACCATTTAATGCACCGCCTACTCCTGACGCGTCATGTGACCAAGCTCCGTTCGCGAAGCGAAACGCGTCAGGGAGGGCACTTGCTCTTGCACTTTTGCTTTAATAAATTTGCACTGCTGGCACCTTACTTGGAGTGATGGCTTGTTGATCTAACAACAGTTATTTTTGTGGAGTGGAGGTCTGCGCCCATTGCTGCCGCTTCGTCAAGCGGTTGGGATCTTGCTTCTTCATATATATATATATATATATATATATATATATATATATATATATATATATATATATATATATATTATATATATATATATATATACACCCATAGGATATATACATACACACAAACAACAAGGCGCCAGTTTGAATCCATACAGGAATCAAATCAGCTTTGACCAATTTAAAGACTGATAAACATCAGAGATTTTGATCCAACAGTAGCAACTGCTAAACTAACTTGAAGATAGGACTCTGTAGTCTAGGCACCTTTTATTCTTTACTGAATTTGATAATAAATACAAATTCTCTTCTTCACACTATACCAAAACAAAAAGTACAATAATTGTTGCCATCTTTTTAGGGGTGTATTTCAACATGATGTTTGTGAGCCACCAACAGATTGACCACATCAAAAACTAATCAAAACAACTTCTCCTAGGACAGAAAACAACAGAGCGCTGCTCATCAAAGATACCACCTTCCCCCCACCAATTCCGAATCTCGTAACTAAACAGAAATCCACTACAGTGTATAATAACCTGGTTATCCCTGTCCTGCTGGATCCAATCATCACAAAGCGCATCAGGTCCCCAACGTCGCTGCCAATCCACACCAATTGTCCTACCTTACAGATACACATTTGTGACCAGCGTCCAACCCATTCTCAGTTGGGCCCACCTACTCCATAAAGATGTGCTTTTCGAGGCCTCCATTGACCACCTTCACGCAGTAGTTATATAGGCTTTGAATGAGAGCCTGAAGCAAAACAGCCAGGGGGGTATGTTACCTTTAATTCACACGCACTAAATCTGGAATCATTATATTGCAGGAGTTACGTTGTGAGTTTGGCATCAAGGCACCTTACCCCTTAAGGCCGTCACAAGTAGCTGGACGACCTCTGCTAATAAGTCTTGCCCGGGCTGCTGCTGTGACTTAGAAGATGAGCTTTATGTTGTCTTCTTTTGTCCAGCATATATCAAACCAAGAAAATATTGTCTGCTACCACTGTGCAGAAATTTGGGTTTTAAACAGTGCCTGTATGCATTTAGCATTCTTAAAACAAGTACACTGAGCCCTATTGTGTTTGCACTATCTAAATTCCTTCTAGCTATGTGGTGTAAGCGGCACAAACTAATTGATATTGTCTGATAGCCTTACTGTTGAGAAATGAGTGCACTGAATGTGTTATATTTTAAAAAAAAAAACTGTATTGTAGAATGGGTATTTTTGCCCGTATAAGAACATTATTATGTGTATAGAAATGAATTTTAATGTTACATGCACTTGCTTTTAACCATCCCTTTCTTCACATACCTTTCCTGACCCTTCCCGACTATCTGTATTTTACATTGTACTCTTTTATGGCCAAATTGGCCGAAATAAAGAATTTTTGAATTGAATTGTTGTGAGTTTTTAAATGGGAAGGAGTTTTCAGAATTACACCACATGTAAATTTATTTTACAGGACTCAACCCTGACTTTAAGTATGCATTCTCACATACCTATCAATATGTACTAACATGCATTTATGACGGTACGGTTATGCCATTTAAGAAAGCAATAGTAATTTTAACTATTTAAATTTAAGTAATTGAGCAAAAAATATTAAATAATGACATTTAAATTAAGTAATTAAAAAATTGCATTAAACTATGGGTTATGGTTTTAATTTTTTTATTATTTGTATGGGGTAGTAATAGGATTTTAGGGTTTAGACGGGTATTATATGGGGCAGTAAGGAGTTTTAGGGCTCAGGAATGGGAATTGTATTGGGATACAAAGGGGTTTTAAGCGAAGGGGATGGTCGTTTAATTTTACTACAGAAATGTATAATAAAGTGATACATTTAAATGAAATAATTACTTTGAATATATATAGATGTATATGGGTTGAAGTAATATATATGTACCTGCAAAGTAAAAGCACTTTCAATGTAATAACATGCGTTATAAAGCTAATCCCGATGTGATGACCTGCAAAGTGACAAATGACATTCCAGTCAGGGATGTAAATTCACATTGACAGTGGCTCTACCTGCAAAAGCCAAGACTCCAGCTGGTCCACGAACACGACAGTGATGTAGCTAGAGCTTCTGGTGCCCGGGGCTATCCCCCAGATTGCCGCCCATGCCAGGTAGCTGGGAGGGCGGGTGCGGGGGAAAAAGGACGGCGAGCAGGGGGGTGGGTTGGCAGTGTTTAAGTTATGGCGCCAGTCTCTACTCCACTGCAGCAAAGGTCAGAGCGGAGGTGCAGCGTACCCAACACTAACCTCGCATCCCAATGCAGGGTGTCAGAGAGATTTACATAACATACAGATTGACAATAAATCCAACAAGTGTGTAAATCAGTGTACAAGATGAGTTGCATGAGTCTATGAGGGTTAAAAGGTGTAGCAGTCAAATATCCTACATAGCTCACTGTGCTATATAAAAAAGGCTTAGTATTTAAGAACTGCAAGTAACAAAAGGATCTGTGTTCAAATTAGTAACCCACTTACCTAGCTACATAAAAAAACAACACAATTCTGCCATCTGCATATTACTTGATGTGCTTTGCAGGCACAAAACCTTCTATACTACTTTGAGTCAGATCTGGGACTACACAAACAGAAATCTCTCCAAGAAATATTTTAACCTCCAGGTTTATCTCACCATTCATTATTCTCTGATATTTACTGGGCACCTCTGCAGCAGATGTCTTAACCCTATAAAAAATATTATAAAACGCAGACTTTGTAACCAATTAATCATAAAATATCTACTAACATGCTTCTCCTTGTTGCCAATGTCTTTGTGGCAGGGTTTTAAAAAATGTGTAAAATTATTTGAGACGCAGATTTTGCATTGGGATTGCCCCACTTGTTTTTTAGCACAAACCCAAAGCAAAATCGAATTTGTTAAATCTCATAATTTGCTTAAATGCACTCAGGATATACCCATTAAAAACAAACGTGTGAGATCATAATATCTGATGTTACTACTTGTGCTGTCAGTTACTGTGATGCCATGTGTGATGTCATGCATTGTGACATTACTGACAGTGATGGCACACACCATGATGTCACTTGCATACTGACTAACTAGTTTAGTCCCCACCCATGTGCTGGAAAAGCAAGAAAGTCCACAGCTTCAAGGCATTCCATTTTAGGAAGAAATACTTTTACCCAAAAACATAACCTGCTTTGCCAATTTTCTCCCAAAATGACCCCCCATTACTTTCAAGAGTAAATAAAAAAAATACAATGTACCTATTTTTGCCCACAGTGCAGGCAGTTTCATGCTCTCTCATCCACATGCCTTCCAAAGGCCTGCACTCCTGGTAAAATAACTGTATAACTTCCAGTATTGCTGAAGTAACAGAGGTCAGTGACTATACTGTCAAAACTGCGAGAACTACTCTCTTCTAACCTCAGAGGAGGGCTCCTTTGTTAAAGGTTGTTTGCCTAAAGGCTACAAGATGGGTGTTGGGAGGAAGCAATAGGAGCTCTCGCAATAATATAGACGTGGGGTGGTGGTGGGCTTGAAGGTTCCACTGCATGCTTTATGAATGACGCAGTGCGCTATAGGAAGGAGAAAAGGGTGTGTTTGGGTGCCACAAATGTCGCAGGTCACCCATGCAGGTGGTTGATAATGGTTTGAGTGAAGAAGAAAAACACATGAGAGATCAGGTCATCTGTAACAGAGGTCAGAAAATCTATTACTGAAGGAGAGTGGCGCGGCTTGAATTCAAGAAGATTACGATTTAGAAATTAGTTAGGGGTGTGGGGGTGCCGGGGTGCCGGGGTGGGGAGGTTGAGAATAGGAGATGCTATGATGGTGTTTATAGGCGCCTGTTTATGATGGCTACAAAGTCAGCGATGCCCTGTAAAGTAACAGGGAACAAGTGGAGTACTTTAATTTGCCAAGGCCCTACAAGGGTTGCAGCAATGTCTTCCTGGGGGCCCGGCAGGACGTGTAAAAAAATACCTGATCCTGTCTGGAGTTAGTCACGCGCCAGCCACTGACAGTGACAGAGCATGGAGGCAGTGCTCACTATTCTAGTGATCACTGTGTATCATACCAAACGACCCTTATTGATGATTGGTTGTAAGTCAACCTTATAGACCAGCTATCCTAGTAGCGTGGACAAAAGCAGTCTTTAGGCTAAATTCTAGAGGGCGTGTTAAGCCAGCTGTTTTACCATCACATATACCCCTTGAACACCAAGTGAAAGTTGTATAAAAATAAAGGATATTTATTAATAACAAGTCTACCCTGAACTCTTTATGAGTCAGGGAGCTAAGCACAATACAAAACTCTTACGAAAATACTTCAAGTTGCACAATTTACACAAATGCCCGAGGGGCACGAAAAACCATATACACTAAAAGTGGAATGCGAAATACTAGCAGGTGAGTAACTTGATCCAGAGGCTTTAGGATCGCTAGGACTATACTACTGAACTCTAAGGTTAGGAGCAGGAGGCCTAGGGAGATCGGGTGCAGAGTGTGCACTCTCACGCGGGATGCGGGACAAAGTCTATGGAGGCTAGTATTTCTAAAGTTACTGTTTTCGGACGAATCCGACTAGGTAGACTTAAAACGAAAAAGGATCTGGACACTTGGATAGTGAACCTGCGTTGGAGCACCGAAATGCTCGGGTTACCTAGCCCAGGGGCTGCGGCTGCATAGGGTTCAAAAGACGTCGGGGATCCTCGTTGTAGTCTATGGAGCCTGAAAGAAGAAGTTGCTGGCAGGCGACCAGTGAAGATGTTCGGTGTGATCCAAGCCTGGATCGGTGATGGAGACGACCTGAAAGCAGAGGGGACTCAGTTCTTAATCACTAGCCAGTGATTGTGTGGGCACCAGGTTGGCACTGGATGAAGTCACCGCGATCAGGTGAGTGGGCGACGCTGGACTCTGCAGCCACACGGGCCAGGAGGCGTTGTCGGCGACCAGGCTGGGGGTGCGAGCTGTCCCACGAGGGTGTCTGCTGTCGGCGATGCTGGAACCAGGATTGGAGCAACAAGCCTTGGCAAAGGCAAGCCCACGCGGTGGAGTCAAGATGGCATCTGGAGTGGACCAGGAGGGTCCGGGGTGCTCCTCTTTTGGGAGGGAGCAAGGGCCAGTCTGGAGCAACCAGACCAGCGGTGAAATCATCGTGATGCATCGTCAGGAGGGCCACTAGCCAACGGGCAAGTGACCGGACAACGTGGCAAGCAGCAAAGAGCAGAAGGGCCCCACGCAGATCTCGCGGATGCTGGGGGGCTGGACTTCGGTGCTGGAGCTGCTCTGGGTTGGGGCTTCTCAAACCCCGTTGCACTCACTCGAGGATCCCTCAGAGGTCGTGCTAGTTAAGCGTCGTGCAGGTTTTGAAGATGGCCGGTCCCTCAGGTCTCGTCACACCCATGAATCTCAGTTGGGCTGATGATGCAGGTAGAGGTCTGAGATGCCAGGGAATCCGGGTCTGGTCGAGCTGGTCAGTCTTGATCCGGAGGATGGACGTGCAGCAAACCGTGATGCTTAGGTGGTGCCTGCGGGTGCAGGGTGGCTACTCCTTAGCCACAAGGGAGAGTCTTCAGAGAAAGTCAAGAGTTCCTTTCGTGGAAAGTAGTTCAAGATTCAAGATTATCTAATTTGGGAAGGGGGCCCGCTCCTACCTTTATTCTAAGAAAAGGGGCTGGCAGGCGACTAGGTCCGGCCCATGGGTGGGACCAGGAGGGGGGTGGTTACACCCCTCTCCTTTGTCCGGTCTCTCCCCAGCTCAGGGGTTGGGGTGCCCTGGAACTGGTTTGAGCCGGCATATGCACAGTGAGCACCGGGGTGCCACTTGCAGTCACCTTCCTCTCAGCCCTGCCTACCTGGGATACACAAAACCCTGTCTCGGATGGTGCTAGCACCGCCCCTGACAGGAAACCCTTTGTCCGAGCTCTCCTCGCTGGAAGGACTCCCAGCAGCAGGAGGTCAGACTTGTGTCTGTGGTGGCAGCATTCATTTTGTGATGCTGAGGCTCGAGTTAACTTTAACCGGGGTTCACAGTTACATACATGTCGTGTCCCTCTAGAAGGGTGGAATGCTAACCCCATCGCCAGAATTGGCGAGGGGTTAGTATTCCAATTCGTATGACACCTTACTCGACATGTTTTGATAAAGCGATACCAAAGTTGGCAAATAACCGCGAGGATTATAATGCACTTAAGAGTATATGGTACGCGTTATCATGGAACAGCTGTTAGGACTTGGTTCCGCAAGCTGCAAACGGGCTCAGCTCATGCCAGAGCACCATCTCACATAATTCCCAGCACTCTGCCTTCAGGATTGATAAGGCCTGCCATAGGAGTGACTGATAGGAATACATGTGTCCATTTTAGGTTTAGATATAGGAATACTATATCTAAAGCAAAGGGTGATTACACCACCTTGCCCCAGCTGTCGTGCAGCCAGTTGTGTCAGAGTTGGGGGGCCAGCCAGAGGTGGCATAATACATGCTGCAGCGCAGGTTACAAAAGCGTACAAAATACAAGTAGAGGTATAATACTGCAATTAATGGCAGACACTCCAGCACAAGAACAAACGTTATGTAGGCAATGGTGGCACTTGTGCAACTATCTAAAGCAAACAAAAGTGAGAGGTAGCAAACAGTGTGTTACAAGAGAAAAGTGACGTGTGCATGTTACAAAAGGGTACCATACACAGGTACAAGGGTAATACTACAGTAAATGGTAAATACTCAAACTGCCAGAACACACTGGGAAGGCACTTCCCATGCACCAGCTTCACCTCAGCCTCCCCCCTGGCTACCTTGGATGACCCAGAAAGCTGTGTTTTGTGCTCCCCTGCCAGGACATTTTCCCAAGGCCTGGAGGGTTGATTCATTTACTAATTGCAGGGGCCTTACCTCTGTTCATGTGCTCCTGAGCTGAAGGTCTGGGGAGGGCTGAGTAGGTTAGTAATAGCAGGGGCTTTGCTGCTTTTCAGGTGCTCCTGTGCTGGAGGGCTGGAATAATTTTGTGACAAAAAGGGGCCTTGCTATTTTTTTTAGTTGCTCAGCATGTAGGCCATTGTCACCTTGGCCCTGTGTTGTGTGCAAGAACAGTATCCTCCCACTTTCATTCCTTGTCTGTGCAAATGGTGTTTCATGAAAGGGCACGCCCCTTGAATGTGGGCACGCCCCTTAAATATGGGCCACGCCTCTTGAATGTGGGCCACTTTTTTCGTCAGTGCCCGGGCCGAATTGTGATCCCAATCCGACCCTGCTGACAGAGCATGGAGGCATGCATGAGTGCCTGCCCTGACAATAAACAAGAATTATTTATTCATATCCTAACAGTTACCGGCCGGCGGCTGCCTATTTAAATTAGGACTTGGAAAATAAAAGGGGAGAATTCCTTGCTCTACGCACTTTTTGCTGCAATTTAAAGCAGAACGCCTGCGCACAGTTTTGCCAACCCCCAAGAATGCTGCAAGCAGCGCACCTCGACTCTCCAGGAGACTCCAGGCCCACCTGGAAACGTGCGCGCAGCAGCATTCGCAAGCATTTGCGCTTGCACTTCATACACGTGTGCAGTGCAGCTGCTATTGCGCCGCCCCCAAAATAGTGCCGCCTGGGGCGGACCGCCCCCCACCCCTAGCAACGCTCCTGGACACGAACACCCCTAAAAAATCCAATTTTGGAAAGAGCAGCCACCATACATTCACTCCTGAAATTATATGGGGTTGTCTGGTGGGCTGTGCTGTCATACTAGGGACTCTTTGTCCCATAATACTGCTGTTTCTGAGGAGGAGGGGCCCGTGACCAGTTTCCCAGGGCTGCACACTGAATAGCACCTGCCACCTACCGCGGCGTGGGTTGTTGGGTGGACTGTGCTGCCATGCAGGGAAGGAATTGTTTGAGGGGCTGTCTAATCAATCTTGTTCTCTTGGAGTAGGGGGCTTACTTAGTAGTAATCTTCACAGGCCAAACTCTTAGTTAGTGGACATTATTTGGACAAGCCTGAGGCTGGACATGGGCAATAGGAAGCTCTCTGCTAGTGTTCCTAAGGCCCCTACTAACACGGTTACTACTATAGACACCTTTCTGCAACATGCTGTGTCAGGGCAACTCCTAGGATTTGTGGGGCCACGGGCAGGAAAGGAACATACGAGGCCCCTCTAATTTGCATAAGATGTAATGTCACAGGTAGTGACATCATAGGACGTGTCAACTGCCCATTCATTTTCTGGCACTGTTAAAGTAGCTTTGCAAGAAGCTACTTCTCTAATGTGGATATCACTGAGATGGCTACAAATACAAATAATAGCTCTAATAAAATAAGTACAAAAATTTTAAAGCTCTATTATGTGGAAATACAACACATCAAACTGGGTTGAAAAGCTATGCCTATATCTCTCCAAAACTGATGTTTCCAGATTAGTGCATGAATAAAATTGTAAGACATATTGTCTCAGAGATATACAGTGGGTATTCAGGTGACTCCCCGGAACTCCAGTTGTACCAGGGAAGTTCAAGGTTAAGGCATTTGGTTTTAACAGGCATGGGCATCAACAGAAAGGTTTACATGCTGGTTTGGGTGAGTGACCTGCAAATGCGCCAGTAAACGACAGAAAGCACTGATTTCAGAAAATAAGAGGATGAGATGGCACAGATGACATACACAGGCAGGTGGCTAATATATTGGCAGGCAGGAGCTGGACCAAAAGCTGGACCAGTCCCACAAATTGAATGCCCAAAACCCGCAACTACTCTCATTTTCAAGAGACTAAAAGAGCTGAACTAACTTAAAGATATGAAGATGATATGGCTAAAAGGGACAAGAATGTTTAGAAAGGGAAAAAACTGCCAAAAGCAACAAAGAGAGCCAGACACTAAACAGACAAGTAATAAATTAAAGCAACAAAATAAGAGGGTTTTTTATAGCAGACTCGGTGCAGTTTTCCCTTACAATGAAAAGAAATCTAGCAATGTGGAATAGGTTGGGGAGGTGGTGTTTGAATTTCAAAATAAAGCTCCCATAATACCAGAGATTTGCAGTTTTAAACATTTTGAGTCACATTTTAAGTCACATGTCCTTAATATCCGAGAAGACACTTGCACAATTGCGATGGGTCCAGACACATGTCGCTCGGCTCAAATTTAGCCTAAAAAGTAACAAGCAAATTGCACCTACCCGCAGGTAAATCCAATGGTTCTTGGTTAAAGATATAATTGAATGAGAGACCCTTGAACGACCATGTCCATCATCTATAAATTACTCTAGTCATACCCCAGGCTACATAACCAAACACTTTTGCAAACAATGGTGTATCCAAGCACACATAAATCCAAAGGTGAGGTTTAGGTTACAGTTGTCTTTTTTTCAATCATATTAGACATGCCCCTGCGTCAACACGTGTTTCATCTATTCCTGTTCCAATCATAGCAGACTTCCTCAGGGCTTTAGATCTAAAACAAAGGCATATATATTCTATTCAGGAGGAGTAACTCTATAGGTTGCTTTATCCGTCACCTGAGCCAGCTGACCCCAGAATTTCACCCAAGAGTGCGGTGTCCACCATTTGGGACTGTATGTAGGTGCAGATTGAACAGGGGTTGAGCTCATTTTAGTAAATGTTCCTGAAAGTGGACAACCCGAGATACCCCTGCCTATACACATTGCCCAAAATTCACAAAAAGGCCACCTTCCCACGAGACAGACCTATTGTGTCGGGCATTGGTGGGCCTACCGAATGACTATCCCAATTTGTAGACAATTTCTTACAGCCGCTAGTCCAAAATTTGCCTTCCTGCATCAAAGACACCAAACATGTCCTGAATCTCCTGAGTGATGTCACATGGGAGGAGGGGATGATTACGGTTACAATGAATGTGGTATTGTTATATACAAATATATTGACAGAATTTGGGATGAAGGCGGTCACACATTTTCTGAATAAGAGACCAGCAGAACCATTGTCACACATGGAGATGCTACTTCAGATGACACCACGGATACTGGACAACACCACCTTCCTCTTTGAAGGGAAGAGGTTTCATCAGGTCAGCGGGATGGCGATGGACTCCAGATTCACTCTCTACTATGCCAACATCTTCATGGGGTGGTTTGAGGAGGAGTGTGTATGAGGCAGCGCTGGTTCTCGGTAGACTGAACATATACACTATTGGGAAAGATTTATAGACTATACCCTTATGATATGGAATGGAACTGTAGAACAACTAATGCCCAGATGCATCAAAGAAAATTGCATTCGCAAACGGTGCGATTCGCAAAAATCAATTTTTTACTGTTTTTCGCATATTTAGGAATCGCAATTTCATTTGCGATTCCTTAAAAAAAAATCGCTAAAATTGCGAATCTTTGTGAAATTGCGAAAAAATGCAATGCATCAAAAATAGCAATTTGCGATTTTTAAAAAAATCGCAATTAGGAATTCTTAAAATTAGAAGAACTTGAACCTGGTGCTAATTTGAGTAACTGGTTCAACTGGATCTGTCAATCACCTGTGCAGCATATAAGGACCTCATAGACCTTGACCCAGCCTTTCAAGATGGCTGCACTTTACTTTTTGGCACGCAGGCAGAGGCTGAGAGCAGCTGCAGGTTGGAGGAGAAGGCTCATACAGGATAGAATCTTCAGAGTGCGCATAACCTTATTGGGGCAGACTGAGGCAGAGATATTTAAGAAATATAGGCTGAATGGCACTTTAATATTAGATTTAATCCATGAATTGGACCCAATTCTGCAGAGGCAAACACGCAGGACACAAGCCATACCTACCCATGTGCAGGTATTGTGTTCATTGCACCTCCTTGCATCTGGGTCATTTCAGGTTGTAGTGGCCATTGCTGGTGGTGTGTCCCAGAGTTCCCTCTCTAGATTTTTTTATGCCTTTTTAAATGCCATGTTACAAAGAATAAGGTTTCACATTCAATTCCCTAGCACACAACAGGATTTAATGAAGTACAAACTGGATTTCTACAACATGGCTCAATTTCCTCATGTAATTGGCTGTGTAGATGGCACACATGTCCCCATCTGCCCTCCCTCAGAAAATGAATATATTTATCGCAACAGGAAATGCTTCCATTCACTTAATATTCAAGCTGTCTGTAATTCTAAAACCATAATTACAGACCTAGTTGCTAGTTACCCAGGAAGTGCCCATGACTCCTTTATTTTTAGACATAGTGCCATTCATGCTAGACTGCTTGCTGGTGAATTTGGAGATGGATACCTGCTAGGTAAATGTTTCATTCCACTCAACAAACTTACAATTGAACTGCACACATGTTTGCTTACATTACATTTACATTACTTTCCATTGCAGGAGATAGTGCCTATGCAGTGAGGTCTTACATCTTAATTCCATACCTAAACCCAAGTACAAGGAAAGAGCAGCACTACAACCAGGCGCACATATCAACCAGGAATGTCATAGAGCGGACCTTTGGAGTGATGAAATCACGCTTCAGAATACTTCATAAAACTGGAGGAGCATTGCAGTACCAACCAGACATTTGCTGTAAAATTGTAGCAGCATGTGCAATGCTACATAATCTAGCAATTGAGAGAGGCATAGAACTTGATGAGGACGATGTTTTACCTCCAAATATAAATCAGCCTCCACAACCACAACCAAGAGCACATGGACCAGAGGCAGCAGAGGGGAGAAGGAGAAGGGCAGACATCACACAGCATTACTTCTAAATGAGGTAAGAAAAACTCTGAAAAAATACTTTGGTTGCAAGCAATGTGAAATTTAATTGTAAATGAAAATGATAAGCTATAGTTTTTGCACTTAAACTGTATTCAAAACTTAATTGTGGCCTTTGAAATCAGGCATGTACAAATGAAAAGCAGTGAATGTCAAACAAATTAGACCTCATGAATACCACTCAAGAGGCATTGCAATGTCATTTCTTATGGCCACGCACTCCTAATGCCTTCCCTGGACTTTCCCAGTGTGCATGTTGACATTAGTGGCATCATTCTGCTTCCTATTACTTCGCCGTGTGCCACTCAAGCAATGCTAAAATGTGCCACTCACAGCACTGCTGGTACACCTCTCCCCCATTGGTATTTGCTTTTCTGGGGATGCCTTGGACTGTGAATTTGCTGATGGCTCAAAGGTAGCCCCCACACCTTTTTGAATATGTTTAAAAGTTTTCATCAGGAGTACCTGGGTTGAAAGGGTCTGCTTGCAGAGGGCACATGTACAATTTGTAAGGGAAGTCATCTCCCTGTTATGGGCCTGCATCTTGGTCAGGAGTTGAACCTGCCTTTTACCACTGATCTTTTGATGTTTCTGCATCATTGTGCACATGGTCTCCAAAGAGTTTGCAATACGGTCAAGCTTCATTGCAGATGTTTCATGGCCTGTTTTCATCACATTGATCATTTTATTCATACTGCTTGCCAATGTACCCATTTGTTTGCTAATATGTCCCATTTTTCCTTTAAGAATCCTAATGTCTTTGCCTTGCAGACGCTGTACCTTTAATATTTTGTCCTCAACAAGATTGCCAGTGAAGGGACCCTCTCCAACCTGACCACTTTCACGCACAGTACTTCGACGCATTGTAAACTGCTGAAGTCTCCTTCGCCTACTCATCCTTGAATTAGTGACTGTAGGAGTGCTTTGAGGCTGGCTTTCTGTAACATTGACATTCTGCTCAGTTTCTGAATCTGTCTGGAGCAGTTGTCGCACTCTCTGTCTTTCACATGGTTGTGAATTGGCTGATGAAGAACTGGGAGCATTTTCCATTTGTTTTTCAGGTACATCTTGGTTGTGTAAATCCCTTAAATCCTGCTCAATTAGGTCTTGCAGTTGCTCTATGATTTAAAAAAATGCAAACATATTGTTAATTTTAGTTTGCACTTCCCTTACAATATGTAATAAAGTTTACAAATGTTGTCACTGAAATGAATCTAGTCTCATTCTTATATTTGTTGGTAACAATGTTTTGGGATCATGAAAATGTTACCTTTGTGTACAAAACGAAATCTTATTAACTACAACTCCCATAATGCACTGCTTTCAGTTTAATAACATTACTAGGAGGTTGGTGGTGACACAGTCACATCATTTCTTACCCAACTTTATTACAATGTTGAACACACATCAGCACTTTAAAATTAATGGTCTCCATTCAGACTTTGTAAACCACATACAATTCACTTACCTTCAGTAGGAGTTGGAATCTCTGATGTATCAATGTTTGTTACTCCAACTACAGCCTCAGTCAAAAGTGTGGCTTCCACCATTTCTTCCAGGGGAGTGTTGGGTCTATCCCTGGGTGTTCCGCCTCCAGTAAGCTTAGCAGATTTCATTCTCTTTGCAAGCTTCTCTTTTGCACGGCTGCGCAGGTCATACCATCTTTTTTGGAGATTATTAATATCGCGATGTGCCACTCCGACTGCATTTACTTTGGATTGTATGGCAATCCATAGGTTCCTTTTAACAGCCTCAGGGACCTTAAGAGACAGCTTACCAAAAAGCTGCTCCTGTCTTGCAGTCACCTCCTCAATGAGTATTTCCAATTCTTGATCAGAAAACTTAATTTTCCTTTTTCTGGCTGGCCCCTCTTCAACTGGATTCTCATTTTCCATTTTCAAATACAAAAGTGAGGCACAGACTGCAGCAGCAACCTCCAGGGAAAGCTCACACAGCAAACTGCCAAACCACACCTTCAAACTAGGGAGCAGCTGCGCCTGATTGCAGTACTGGCTTTCAGGCAGTTGAGTCAATGAGATGCATCATGTGTGTAAATTCGCAATTAAGAATTCGCAATTTTAATGCGATTCGGTAAAAAATGCGATTTTTACCGAATCGCAATAAATTTGCGAAAAAAATGATGCATTGCCATTTGCGATTCCTTATTTGCGATTCCTTATTTTTCGCAAATAAGGAATCGCAAATTTAAACGTTGATGCATCTACCCATGAGAATCTTTTAGGAACACCTGAATAACAACCCCTACAACATGTCCTTTACTATGAACTTTGACTATCGTATGATTCAATTCCTTGATATTAAACTCTATATCAATGAGTCCAAAAGATTGAGTAGAAACGTATCAATTGGCACCTACACACAATCCCAAATGGTGGACACCGCACTCTTGGGTGAAACTCTGGGGTCATCTGACCCAGGTGACGGATAAAGCAAACTATAGCGAAATTCCTCCTGGACATAATCTGCCTTTGTTTTAAATATAAAGCCCTAACTAAGTCTGCTGTGATTGGAATAGCAACAGACAAAACCCATGTTGGCGAAGAGGTGTGTCTGATACGATTGAATAAAAGAAACTGAAACCACAACCTCACCTTTGAATTTCTGTGTGCTTGGAGACACCATTGTTTGCATATTTTGTACCCTGTCCAACTGAGAAGGAATGGATGGCTTCTTCTCCTCCTGAAGCACCAGAAGATACATTGATTATGAATGTACAATATTATAGACTTCCCAGAAGACTAGTGTGGAAGAGTGCACCTGTTAAACCTAGCCATTGCCTACTTTATTTTCTAACCAAACACTTTTGGTCCTGTCAATCGCCAATACAAGATTTGCCTTCCTAAAACTACTGGCCACCCCCTCTCGTAGGCTCAATGACTGGCTAATCACTCCATGCGCGATGATGTACTCTATGGAATGAGGCACTCTCTCCTCAGTCAGCTCCCCTCTCCAGCCCCTTTTCCTGTACACAGCCCCTTACTCTAAACTCCAAAGCACGGCTAATTCAAACTGTACTGCTAAAAGCAGCAATTTCCTCAGGTCTCACTGTCACTCCTTGAAGTTTGGGATAAGTTGCTGTGGGAAAAGACACAAATCATCTTGTGCTTGCCAAGGCCAGCCCATTGTCAATTCTGCACTTGACAGTGATCAGGCTATCTTTGGGAGCATGACCAGACTGACCCTGTGCAGCAGCCTGGTAAATGTATTTTAATACAGGGACAGGATAACTAGTGTGTAGCATATTTAGCTCTAGTTTCTTGGACAGTTGGTGTCAAATGATGCACTGAAAAACACACTGGAGCAGATAACCAATAGTCCTTCAAACTACTTTTATAAGATATTTGGGTTTCTTCACCTTTCCCTTTCCTCAGAGTGGTTTGTTAAAATACACCAAATGGTGTAGACAATGCACATTTCTTTAGTTATTCTTCTATTGAAAGAGATGAATGAAAATATCACACCAAAGGGGTATCCTGGCATTAAGGTATTTCCAAGGGAAAGGTAGAGACTATACTGATCAATGTAAAGACCAATTTTAAGTATTTTTCCAGAAGATTTAAGATGCACCATAGCTCAAGACTGAGACAATTCCAGTCCTGTGCAGCTAGAAAGAAGAAGGATCTACCTGCAATACGTTCCCTCTTAATTAAAGCATGGCACAGGTGCATGGCTGTTACAGAGCGTAGGATTCTGGGATAAACTAAAGGAATAATATAATGCTGAAGAAGGAGCGGGCCCTTTTATGCTCTCCCCAATGGCAAATGGATAGATCATTTGGTAGCTGGAATCAGCAGAAAGATGAATAGAAGTGCTACAGCATCTAGGGCAGCCTCAGATTCAAATCCTGTCACTGTTCTTAATGATCTGAAGGGTGCCAAATGCAAAAGGTGGGAGAGGTTCAACGCTGTGCACACTTGGGTAATTTGGTGGTGAGAAGATAATTGACTGTACAACAGTCTTTCAGAAGTAACAGGGGTGGAAATTCAGCATTTTTGTGTTGCATATGGATGTAGTAGAAGTAGATACTGTTTGTCCAGACAAGAAGAGAAGATGTTGGAAAATGATTCCAAGATTTCTTTGTTGATGGAACCATTGTGGTGGATTGGCCCAGCTCCACAGGCTACCAAAGAAAAGTGTATATGGTACCAGCCTCTCAAAGATGCGGATGCCTGATGTTTCACTATAAAGTTTTAATGAATTTGTCTTTATCCAGAAAGCAACTGATTGCATGCAAGTCGAAAACATTTTCTTGGTTAGAGACCAGATTGTCAATGAGTGAAATGATGATTTGGGTATCAATATGCATAGAACATCAGCAAAAAAAAGCAAAGGATCCAAAGACTAAGGCTAACTGGGTAAAATGATAAATAAAAAATCAGAGGCCGAAGGAATTGTACCAGTCAGAGGTTTAGAAAATCACCGAAATGGCATGGGAGACCTCTCAGAAAAGATAGAGTTAAAGCCACGCCAGGGGAATACCTTGAATTCTAGGTTTTTCAGTTGATTCAAAAGCACTGGATTGGAAACTGACAAATATCACACTAAGGTAACACTCCGGTCAACCGCGGTCTGGGCATTTGACGTGCTTTAGATTTAATTTGCTTTTTAGATCTGTTAGCTTTCCTGTTATGAATATTTGGTGTAAACAACTCATTAAGTGCCCCTGTGATGATATGTCTGAACAGTCAGACATTCACATTCTATTTTTTTGTAGATTTTACACAAATCCCAGAAAAAGATGGATTGTCCCTTTACTTAGATTATGGATTATAACCAGTGTTGCCCTGCTTTTTTAGAATTGCAACGGCTTGATAATATTTTAACAGTTGCATTGTCTGTATATTTTAAAACGGTTTTAATTTCCGGAAATTGATTATTTGAATGAATTACAACTAGAACAAGCAAACATTTTTACATTTTAACTGTAATTGTATTGTGTTTTCTTTTACTGTACTTTCATGGTTGTTTTTCTTTTAATAACGAATAAAGTTTAAAACTGAGTGGAGAGAGGTAGCCTGAGCAGGACTCAGAGGGCCATCCCTAGTTGCCATTTTCTGAGCGGTTAGCGCTTTAGTGTTTTCCTGCCTCCCAGGTTATAAATTTACCACGTTCGCGGACGTGCAGCGGAGCAGCAGGCACCATTGAATTGCCGAATATTTCTTTTAAACACTTTCTATTTTAAATATTTATTCCGTTTATAATTCCTGCCAAACTGTTTACTGACTGATCGGGGCTGTACGTAGTAATATTGGGAGACACTTTATTATAGGACGGCAACTCTCCGGTCCACCGTGGTCTGGGCATTTGACCGATTGAGTGGAGAGAGGTAGCCTGAGCAGGACTCAGAGGGCCATCTCTGGTCGCCATTTTCTGAGCAGTTAGTGCTCTAGTGTCTTCCTGCCTCCTGGGTTATAAATGTTCTCCGTTCGCACATGCGCACAGGCACCATTGAATTGCAGAATATTTCTTTTAAACGCTTTCTATTTTAAACGTTTATTACGTTTTTAATTCCTGCCAAACTGTATACTTACTGATCGGGCTGTATGTAATATTATTGGGAGACACTTGATTATAGGAAGGCAACTCTCCGGTCCACCGCGGTCTGGGCATTTGGCCGATTGAGTGGAGAGAGGTAGCCTGAGCAGGACTCAGAGGGCCATCTTCCTTTTCTGAGCTGTTAGAGCTCTAATGTTTTCCTGCCTCCCAGGTTATAAATTTACTGCGTTCGCGGAAGCCCGTCCACGCTTGGACGCTGCCAGCTGACAGAAAACTATACTCGTCTTTACCCAGGTTCCTCAAATGCCTCCGTTAACCTATTCTAAAGCCGTATTAGTGGAATTAGGGGATAATCATTAGATCTTGTGGGTTCGATACGATCTCCTATGTGCACAACAATCAAGTGATAATCCCCATATAGACGGATCCTGCTCAGACCAGAGAGGGTTGTGGAGTTGCTGTAGTTGGTGTTGAGGTGGAAGTTCAGGTCTCCGAGGAGGATGTAGTCTGTGGAGGCGAGGGCGTGCGTGCTGATGAGGTCGGCGATGGAGTTGCTGAACTGTGGCCGTGGGCTTTATACAAAGGCTCCTCTGAGGGTGGTGTGATCGACGTGGATCTGGAAGTGTAGGTGTTCGGCCATGCTAAGGGAGTCTTCGGTGTTGGTCGAAATTCTGATGGTGTTCCTGTGGACAATGGCGATTTCTACTCCCGGTTTGTTGTTTCAGTCCCTGCGGGCGATCTTGTAGCCGTACGTGATGGCTATGGCTATGTCGGGCGCCGAGGAGGCGTTCATCCAGGACTCTGTCAGGAAGGCGAGGACCGGGGAGGAAGAATCGAGAAGGTCCCAAAGTTCGACGGCGTGCTTGTGGACTGAGCGGGTATTGAGTAGTATGCATCTGAGATCGGGGTGGCCTGTTTTGGTGGGATGGGCAGGACGTGCAGGTGTGCGCTGGCTGGTGTAGCTGCAGTTTTGGCATGTGAAGGGACCGGGGGTGAGCTTCGGGGTGGCCTAGAAGCAGCTGGAGGTTTGGCCAGCGTTGAGTGCGTGGAGGGTGTTGGCGTCGTATCGGAGTTGGGTGTTGTGGCGCTCGCGGGGGCTAGGTGGTCTGGCTCTGGGCGCGGTCCAGGCGTGGACGGGCACAGACAGGCTTGCCTTAGGCACGCCTTTAGTGCGCCAGCTGCACAACCGTGCAGCAGTGTCCATTAAGTAGGGGCGAGGGAGAGAGGAGCAGCTGGGAGGTGCGTGCGGCATGGGCGGGAAGCCAAGGGCAAAATGAACGAAAGGGGGACACATAGAGGAGTCAATCAGGGGTAAAATCAAATACAACCAAGACAAAAACAATGTCACAATAACAAAAGAAAATGTGAGGGGAGTAAAAAACAGTACTGGCAACAGGCACAAGCAAGATGCAGACTCGAACCCAGCCTGGGAGGACCGCAGGCAGAGGACAGCACGGCGGAGCTGTGGGGGAAGAGCTGATCTCTGGCCGAGGGTCAGGGGTCTAGCTCACGCTCCCCGCAGCGGTCTCCATTAAGTAGGGGCAGGGGGAGGGAGAAGCAGCTGGGAGGCGGGAGTGGCGTGGGTGGGAAGCAGAGGGCAAAATGAACTAAAGGGGCACACAGAAAGAAGTCAAGCAGGGGTAAAATCAAATACAATCAAGACAAAAACAATGTCACAATAACAACAGATATGCGGGGGAGAAAAACCCAGTACCGGCAATAGGCACCAGCAAGGTGCAGACCAGAACCCTGCCTGAGAGGACGCATGCAAATGGCTGCACGGCGGAGCTGCGGGTGAAGAGCTGATCTGTGGCCGAGGGTCACATGGATGAGAAAGAATTTCCTACAGCTCCACGTCAATAAAAATTAGATTCTGCTGTTTGGGAAAGCAGAGGAGTTATGGATCCCCGACTGGTGACCTTTAGAACTTGGGGAAGCCCCTACACCAAAAAAGTGGGCGAAGAATCTGGGCATCGCAATTGATGACAGACTCTCCATGGAGGAGCATGTAAAAACCATCTCGGGCACCTACTTTGGTACGATGCGTATGCGGAGGATAATCTTCCCTTATATTCCCCTTTCTGCCAAAAAAACTCTTATACAGGTGCTTCTAGTCAGTAGATTACACTATGGTAATTCGCTACTGGTAGGGATTAGGGAAGATTTACTATGAAGGTTGCAAGTTATCCAAAATACAGCAGCGCTTTTAGCCCTCAACAAACCAGCCCGAACTCCTTCCTTATCCATTTTGCGTCAATTGCACTGGCTCCCTATTAGGAAAAGAGCATTCTTTAAGCTCTTGTGTCTAGTGTTTAAATCACTTCTTGGGATTGGTCCTGCCTATCTAAGGAAGAAATTAGAACCATACATTCCCGTGCGCCAACTGAGATCGAGCAGTCGAAATCTGCTCTGCACTCGAAGAATCAGGAAAGCCAAAATGGGCGGTCGTGCTTTCTCTCAACAGGACCCCGGCCGTTGGAACAAACTGCCAGATGATATTCGAGCCTGCCCCAATCTGGCACAGTTCAAGATACTGCTTAAAACCTGGCTGTTTCAATGAGCATTTCTTGCTATGTTGTCTGCTACTTAGGTGCCGAGAGATCCCCCTGGGGATGATTCGCTGGACACTACAAATAATAATAATAATAAAATAATAATAATAATAATAATAATAATAATAGTGCAACCTTTTCAGATGTATAAAACAAGTAATGGCGAGTAGCTAGAGGGGTTATATAACTTGGGTGTATCTTGGAGGGTCAGTTGCACCCCCCTTGGGGTGTTAAGAATGGATGTGGGGTCACCCCATTTACCCTCCCCCAACTCAATATTATCATCTTCACTAATCTTTTAAAGACACAATTGTTCACTCTTCCTTCGTTTCATGTAAATTACATGAAAGTAAAAAACACCATGCGCTTATACATAACTGGAGTAACTACTTATGTTTAACTGTTTGTTACTTTTGAATGCTTGCTTGAAAAAAAAAACAATAAAACAGAATTGTTAAAAAAAAAACCTCTTTCTCTGTTTTCTGCTCTTCTCCATTTCCCTTCATAGGAAGTGAGCAGCGCCCATCGTGATGTGAGGTCACTGTGTTTTTTTGTTGTGAGCCCTGCAGGAGGCTCTCTACCTTACATTCATGCAGGGACAGGGCTCACTTCACAATTCAGGCCAGTTCAAGCATGCTGTTATTGGGGGGATGTGGCTTGCGCCCAGTGGAGATGGCGGCGTCTTCGTGACTCTCCCAGGTCGACAGGAGTGAGAGGATTCACTGCGACGCTTCATGCAGATGCACAGACCTCAAATTGAAGAATGAGGTGTGCGAACATCGTGGGACCATAAACGGACACTCTTTCAGCCTCCTTCGTTCCTCTGTGCACCTTTATTTCACGTGTGAGTAGTGGCGCGGCTTGAGGAGCGTTGTGCCCTCCATCTTGCGAAGCCGCTGACGGAGCTTGCTCCAATGCGGCTTTCTCGTTAACGTGCCTGCTGCCTCCTCGTGAAATGTTATAAGCCGCATTTGAAGTCTTCAACCTTCATTTTTCAGCGCTATCCAGGACAGTGAAAGCCTCATTCCTCTTGCACGCTATATCTTGGCCCGCTAAGCTTCTGCCTGATTTTTTGCTGATATGTATTTTACCGCTGACGGAGCCTATCTCCTATGTGGTAATTTTTTCATTATTTCCTTTGTGCCTCTCAGTGAATTTTACTAATCTAGAGTCCATTTATAACTGCACTTGCCGTGACATTTCCTAGACGGTGGACCCAGTGACTGCAATGATATTATATTTTGTGGCGCAGCTGCTTGTAATGTGGTGCTTGTGGTGTCAGTGATACCGTTTGTCTCATCGGTGACCTGAGCAAATTCTAAGGTTACTAAAGACATTATATACCACAATACTTTCAAGGCTTGGAAAATTTCAATCATCAAACCACGGCTTCATACACCTGTGAGGAGATTTTGTCCGCCATTTCACCTTCTTGTTCTTTTTCTATAATGACAGAGCTTTTTCCTCCTAAGGCATTTTTTGTCCTTTTCCAGACACAATAATACAATGTTTATTTGAAGTTATATGTTGTATGTAATTTTTATGTTATTTTCTCCCTGAATTTGCCACATCGCAATGTTTGCACTTGTGTGTAAATGATATTCTACTTGTTCTTTGTTGTCAGTTGGCGTTGAGGCTTAAAGGGAACCTATTTATCTAAGTTTTGAATGCTTTTTATTCAGGCATTGCATGCTTCACTTTTATGTATACAACACCTATATTTGCTTTTGGAAGTGTTCTTTTTTAGTACGCTTGGTACACTTCATTGTATGCTATTGTGCTCTCCTTACTCCAGATATATAATTTCAGGTTTATGCAACATTAGGCGCTTGCTATTGTTGATTCTTTTTTTTTCAGGTCTTTACTTCTGTCTCTATATGGGAAGACAGTTAAAAGGTTTACCTCAGCCTAAGCCTGCACTTCATAAGTTTTCACTTCAAACTAGCTCACGCTATCAGTGCCTAGCTATGGATGATTCAGCCAGCAATTCATCTAAAAACTCAGCGACATTAGCGACTAACGTGTCCTCTAACACAGCGAAGACATCCACTAAGAGGTTGAAGAAAGATCCTCCCTCTCCTCCGAAACAAACTTCCTCGGTCACAATGGACTTACTGTTAGAGGAGATTCGAGCCCTGTGTCCATTTATTGAAGATACCAATTCAACGCTTCAGGTTCTCACTGACAAGTGGTCTAATATGGAGTAGCGTGTCACCACTTTGGAACAATATGTTGATTCCTTGTCCTCTTCCACATCTAAAGTGGAATCCTTATCTTCTCAAGTATTACTGCTGCATAAGCAACTGGAAAATTTGGAAAACAGGAATAGAAGGAATAACCTCCGTATTAATGGACTATCTGAAGAAACGGAAGGCTCAGACTCAATTACTTTCTTTAAAACCTTTCTTACACAACTCCTTGAACTTCCGGAAAGCACTATTCTGAATATTCAAATAGCTCACCGGTTAGGTTCAAGGCCACATATGTCATCCTCATCTTCAGTTAGGAAACCAAGAGGGGTGATCATATATTTTCTGGAATATACTGATTTGTTGAAGGTCTTGTCTGCAGCTAAAGCACTAAATAGAATTACTTGGTCTGGTAATTCCTTATTTTTTTACTCAAGACTATGCTAAACCAACTGCAGATCGTCGAAAGGGATTCCTGTCACTAAGACCTCAATTACATTCGATAGGAGCAGGTTATGGCCTGTTCCATCCCTGCCTTTTTAAGGTGACCATAAATATCAAGACCAATACCTATGAAGACCCGCTACAACTAAAAACTTGCCTCTACTCATAGCAGGCTGATCCAATGGAAACTGCTTCTTCATCACATTCCGAGTAGACTTTTTACATTTTATTCAGTGTTCTATTCTTTTTCTCAAGCTTCCATTATAGTCATATTTTAATCATAGCTTATTAAGATTCTAACTGCATAGTAACTTATGCTCTTAGTCTTTGATGTCTGTTTGATATTTTTTTCCTTTCCCTCCAAAGATCGGCGTTTTTTGTTTTTCCCCTATGTTCTCACAGCTCGCTGGTGGTATGTTTTCCTCTCCGCCCTCCCTCCCTCATGGGTCTCGAGCACGTCATTATTCACTGTGGCCTTCCATCCCTCCACCCTCTGTATGTTTTGGATTCGTTGTAAGTCTTTTGTCTTCATAATTCTCTTTTTTTTCTGTACTATATTCTTCTTTTCACTTCCTTCTCTCCTTTCTTCTTTGTTTTTGTATTTACTTATCATAGCATTTTTTCTTGCTATTCATTATTTTTCTACTTTTCATTTGATGTTTTTCAAATGTTACTCTTTCTCTTTCCCTTTTTTTTCCTATTCACTTCCAACAACTACTTTTAAATACTATTGGTTCATTGTTCAATATGGTTCTACTTGTTTGAAATGTTGCTTTCTTTCGTATGCATCATATTGTTAGTTTTAATATATGCCTTTAAAAATTGTTTCGTGGAATGTCAGGGGTTTACACTCACCTATTAAGAGACAGAGAGTTTTAACTCATTTGGCTAAAGTGGGTACAGATATTGCATGTATACAAGAGTCTCATTTATCAGCAGAAGAATCTGTAAAGTTGAAGAGAAGTTGGGTAAACAAAGTTTTCTTTTCCCCAGGCGATGGTAAGCGTAATGGTGTCCTCCTTCTCTTT
Organism: Lissotriton vulgaris; assembly: GCF_964263255.1. Taxonomy (NCBI): domain Eukaryota; kingdom Metazoa; phylum Chordata; class Amphibia; order Caudata; family Salamandridae; genus Lissotriton; species Lissotriton vulgaris. The sequence continues at coordinate 1,604,940,338 of NC_141695.1, read as the reverse complement.
CGTAAATCCCTTCAGACTAAGATAATATCTCATTGTTCTGATCCAGAAGGTAGATGGATATTTGTTAAATTTCCGGTACATAATGTCCCACTCTCTTTATTGAACATGTATGCACCTACAGCAGGTGACCCCTCCTTTTGGAAATCTTTATCATCACAAATAACACAATGTTACGACGATAACTTTATTCTTGCAGGTGATTGTAACCAAGTTTTTGACCTCTTTATTGATCGTAAATCTTCATCCTCTTTCATTCCCCACAAATCTCACAAATTATTCACACAAACATTAAAACAACATAAACTTATAGACGCTTGGTGACTTTGCAACCCCACAGTGAGAGAATACTCCTTTTACTCCCCGATACATCACACCCAATCAAGATTAGATTATTTTTTCATATCTCACAACTTTGCTCAGTCACTTGGGTTGGCAGGCATTGGCTCCGTTTTAATATCTGACCACGCACCTGTTACTATACACCTTGATGTCTTATGCAAACCTAAACTAACTCGCAAATGGCGCTTTAATAATACCCTGCTTTTAGATCCAATTTTCACATCTTCTTTTACTTATTTTTTTAATTAATATTTTTTCTTTAATCAAGTAGGCAGTACACCTATTCATGACGCATTTAAAGCCTCAGCTAGAGATTTTGTTATTAGGTATGTCTCCAACAAACGTCAAAAAGCTCAACACACAACTAATGCATTGATGACCAAAATTAAAGCATTGGAACACTCCTATTATTCCTCTAAATCTAAGGATTGCCTATCCGATCTTCTTAAAGCTAAATTTCAATTTAATCAAGACACAACAAATAATGCTTCCAATTACTTGTTAAGATCTAGTGCTAAATTCTATGGTGGTCAGAATAAAGCCGGTAAATTATTAGCTAACTATTTAAAGTTCAAACAAAACAAGCTTAATATTGAATCTATTCTTGGTCGGGATAATCAAATAAATTTAAAGATGGAGATATTCTGAATGAATTCCTCCACTTTTAATAATCTCTTTATACATCTGAAACTTTATCCTCTGACCACGATATATCTCAATTTCTATCTCACATACAAGGTACCCACACCACCAATTCGGATCTCTCGCTTTTGGAAACTGATTTATCACAGGAGGAACTTCTATCTGCCTTGAAAACGCTCAAGAAGGACAAAGCCCCTGGTCCAGATGGGTTCACTGTAGAGTTTTTCACTCACTTTTCACATTTACTCCTCCCTAAATTACATACCCTTATCTCTGCTTTTCTGCAGTTGGGTCAATCTTCTGGCTCTTTTGCAGATGCTCTCATCTGTCTTATACCTAAAGAGGGTAAGGATCCACAATATTGTAAAAACTATCAACCTATTTCTTTAGTCATTATCGATTATAAAATCTTTTCAAAAGCTTTAGCTTTACGTTTAGAATCTCAGTTACCTGATTTGTTAGGCACAGATCAGTCCAGCTTTGTTAAAGGGCGCCTCATTACGGACAATACCCGTTTATATTTTGATATTCTGTCTAAAGCCTCACATATTTCCCATCCTCCAGCAGCCATAGCCTTGGATGCTGAAAAAGCATTCGACAGAGTTGAATGGCCTTATCTTTTCCGCGTACTTCAATGGTTTGGTTTTGGCCCAAAGATCATTACTCTCATATCTCTTTTTTATTCCAGTCCTAGGGCAGCTGTATCAGCAAATGGTGACGTCTCTTTTTGCTTTCACCTGCGTAGAGGCGTTAGGCAGGGATGTCCACTTTCTCCTTTTCTTTTTAATCTTGCTTTGGAACCTTTTTTTATTACGAATCCGACAAAATGCTGATATTCATGGGCTCACTTTTAAGGACACCACTGTCAAGATGGCAGCATACGCTGATGACGTTCTTTTATTTTTATTACATCCTCAGACTTCTCTTCCTGCTTTTTTAGCAGAAGTTCAATCCTTCGTATTTGTCTCTGGTTATAAGTTAAACAAAGATAAGTGTGAGATTTTACCTCTCACCAAATACACTCTCAGTGCGGATTTCGTCACTACATGTTTTACTTGGGAGTCCCCAATACATTAAGTACTTAGGTCTACACTTTACCCCGACCATTTCAGAGACAATTTACAGTTGTATGGAAAACTGCATACAAAGGTTGTCGTATTTAACAATGAAATGGCACCCCCTCTATCTATCGTGGTGGAGTCGTTTGGACACCATTAAAATGATGCTTTCTCCCATAGTCTTATATACAGTTTCTAATATCCCATTGTGCATACCCTCCAAATATTTTAAGGAACTCACCTCCATTTTATCTTCCTTTTTATGGAGCACCAAAAAAAATCACGCATGTCTATCTCAAAATTGATTTGTTCAAAATCAGAGGGTGGGGTGAATTTTCCTGATTTCCCTGCATATCACAAATCCTTCCTTTTACACCAAGCGCCAAATTGGCTTTCTTACCCCTATACATATCTCCCCAAATGGGCTCTGCTTGAAAAATCCTTCCTTTTACCGTTCTCATTTCAGGAGTATCTTTCCTGTACACGTACACCGCAATCTAGCTCTACCCCTATACTCAAACATACATCCAAGCAAATACCGCCTGCTATCCTGACCTCATTCCTTACCTCGTCTATCTGGCATAATAAAACATTTTTGATCAATAATAAACCTTTTTTTGAGAAGCCCTAGAGACAGCGTGGTATAATATGGGTTCATCAACTCTACGATCAAGACCATATTATGTCTTTTGAAAGGGCTAGCTCTTTGTTTACCTTACCTTCATCCTTTAAATCCAAATATTCTCTTTTATTGGAAGCTATTCAAAATGCCCACACACAATTTACGTCACTCCAGCCAACTGCTTCACATGAGCGTATTCATGCAGATAAGCTAAGGACCCTTGTTATTACTGCATCTAAGGCATCCACTATTTACACGTTTCTACATAGTTTGTCTCGTCCAAGAGATAAAACCAAGGTATAATTGATGTGGGAAACCGATCTAGAAATCTGGCTTAAAATTCGTAAATCCTCTAGGGCAGCTAACACCACACAAACGCTCTTTTTCATTTATAATAGACTTCTACTTTCTCCACTTACACTTCACGCGAGACATTCTCCTCTTTCAGATCTTTGTTGGTCCTGTTTGTTACCGCATGCTGGCTTATTTCACATGCTCTTCGCATGTAAATTTGTCCAGAACATTTGGGAAAAGGTATGGTTGCAAACTAATTCCATTTTAACTCCAATCATCCTCTTATACCTTTACATATCTTTTTAGGTAGTTTGTCCCCTATTGAGGAAAACTCAGAGTCCAATGTTAAAATCATAGACTTATTGCTGGCAGTGGACTTTCAGCAAATTACCAAGAATTGGAAGGACTTTACCAAACTATCTTACCGGGCATGGTGGTATGCTGTTTGTTATAATCACAGGCTAGATACATCTTTTGTATATCCACTACACATGGCACCAAAACGCTTAGATTTATGGTCACCTGTTACACTTTTTGTTGACACAAGTGCAAAACGCTCGCTACATCACAACAAGAAGTTGCTAAACCCCATGACATCTTTCTGATTAATATTGCATGCTTTATTTTATCTTGTATTTTGTTTTCTCCTTTGCACTTCTATATCTTATACATGATGCAATTTTGCTCATATGTTGACATTTTTCCTCTTATGCATGATGTATTCCATTATATCTAAGTCGAACCACATTTGTTTGCTGGTTATATAATTGATATAGTGTATGTAACTTTTCTATCATACATTTTTCTCATTTTTCCTTATTGCTAAAGTATTTACCATAATAAACTTATTTCTGAAATTAAAAAAGCATACTGTTATCATGTAGATATTAGGAAAAGAGAAAGGGGTGCCAGCAAAGGACGGCCAAAAACCCAGCCCTGCCCAGTATGCAGCAGCAGGAAGGGATGCAGGAGTCATATTACGCTTTCAGACCATGGCAGCAGGTCCTGCCTTGGGCCTTGCACGCTATACCATGGCTGCAAACCCCAAGGGAGGGGGCTGCCCACCTCAAAGTCATAAAATGGCACATTTTTTAAAGGATGATGGCCTCGTGGGGGGCTCCCTTTGCAGTTAGAATGTCACTGGGCCCTGGGCAACTGCCCACACACCCCATGCCTTGCATCGGCCCTGTGCCGTGTGCATCATCAATAAGAAGTTTGAGTTGGCCGCTCGCCTATAATCTTTTCCTCCCTCATCCTCCTTGCTTCCTGACCTACCTGGTGCATCTTTACCTGCCCTCTAAGACTTGCGTCACGGGTCTAAGATAACCTCACATTCGTTGGGTAGAGCCAGGTGAAAGGCATTACACCAGTAACTTCCGTTTCGGAAGCTTACCTGCTCACCAGCCCTGTGACCCCGGCAACCCGGTGGAACCTGCTGCCCTAGAAGAACTGAAAAAGGGCTCTAGAAGGGTAGGAAAGAGGAAGAGATTGGAAGTCAGCGGTAAATCCAAGCACCCAAGGGGTTATATTGATAAGTTATCTAGGGATGATAGCTCCATTTTTACAGAGAAGGCTAATATGGAAGCTTTAATGGAGACTAAATTGGAGCCCATATGTTAGCGTCTAGCAGCAATTGAAGCAGAAC